>NW_024962228.1:0-141391 GCF_018350215.1 Panthera leo | reverse complement strand
CTGAAGGCACAGTCACCTGGTAGAGACTGACTACATTTTCCGTTACAGCAAAGATCAAATTGATGTTTTTCTGGGATAGCTTCTCGGTCATCAGCCCCAGAGAGGGATAATCCTGTAAAACGGGAGGATGTGGAAGTCAGTTAAGAATTCACCTGAATTCTACACCTTAGAACTTGGCTGATTTGGGCTGTGGCCCAGACGGTGGTGGTGCTGAAACCTTTTCACGCCATGATCAGTGTGAGGCAATGGACTAAGTGGCAACACAAACCCAGTTGTGAACTCCAGGGACAGATGAAGAGGCAAAGGCTGGTCAAAGCCAAGCATCTCAGGGCACCTGGCTGGCTCAGTTGGTTGAGTGTCTGACTCTTGATTTTGGCTTAGGTCATGATCTCACAGTTCATGAGACTGATCCCCGCATCAGGCTCTGCACTGACAGCGTGGAGCCTACTTGGGATTCTCGCTCCCTCCCTCCCTCTCTGCCCCTCCCTGCACACTGCGTGTGCTCTCTCTTTCTCTCAAAATAAATAAATAAACATTAAAGAGAACCCAGGCAGCTCAGTTGGTTGACGGGGTCATGATCTCACGGTTTGTGAGTTGAAGGCCCTCATCAGGCTTGCTGCTGTCTGCACAGAGCCCACTTCTGATCCTCTGTCTCCGTCTTTCTCCCCTACCCCACCCATGCATGCGCACGTGCGCGCTCTCTCTCCCTCTCTCTCTCAAAAATAAATAAAACGTTTAAAATAAATAAGCATAGGGGTGCCTGGGTGGCTCAGTCGGTTGAGCATCCGACTTCGGCTCAGGTCATGATCTCACGGTCCGTGAGTTCGAGCCCCGCGTCGGGCTCTGTGCTGACGGCTCAGAGCCTGGAGCCTGCTTCCGATTCTGTCTCTCTCTCTCTCTCTCTGCTCCTCCCCCGCTCACACTGTCTCTCTCTCCTTCAAAAATAAATAAACATTAAAAAAAAATTTTTTTTTTTCAACGTTTTTTATTTATTTTTGGAACAGAGAGAGAGAGACAGAGCATGAACGGGGGAGGGGCAGAGAGAGAGGGAGACACAGAATCGGAAACAGGCTCCAGGCTCCGAGCCATCAGCCCAGAGCCCGACGCGGGGCTCGAACTCACGGACCGCGAGATCGTGACCTGGCTGAAGTCGGACGCTTAACCGACTGCGCCACCCAGGCGCCCCTAAAAAAATTTTTTTAAATAAAATAAATAAGCATAGAAAGAAAGAAAGGAAGAAAGGAAACCAAGCATCTTTCTTCCTACTGGACTTTGATGCATTCACACCAGTTAGTTGTCAGGCCTCGTTTTTTCCCCCCACTAATTCGCTTAACAAACATTTATTGAGTGATACACATATTACAGTCTCTGCTGCCAAGGAGCTCAGAGTCTAGTGCCGAAGCCAGGTACATACGACACAAAGCGAAGTGCAGAGAGGGGCATCGCAAGGGAATGTTGGGGCTCCGAGGAGAGAGGGGCGGGTGACGAGCGGGAAGGAAGGAGGGAGCTGCAAGGCAGAACTCCGAGTCTCCCTACTCTCCATCCAGCATGTGTCAAGCCCCATTTTGAAGCTTCTTCTTGTTTTGCAACTACTGACAAACGCCTCAGCCTGGCGTGTGTAATCCTCCCCAACGTGGTCTCAGCCTTCTGGTCCACACGGCATACACCTCTCTCCCTCTTCCGCTGACCACTGAGCTGCCCCCCCCCTCCCCGCCATGGACTGGCCTTCTTTCTGGTAACCCTCCTCCTTCCTTAGGACCCAGCTCAGGTCCCACCTTCTCTGGGAGTCCTTCCTTGACTATCCCAGTTCATGATGAGCTTTCCCCCTTTGAATACCTAAAGCCCTTATTGAGCGTGCTACCCCACTGCACACTAATCAATCATGCATCTTGTATTCTTGGTAGCACGTCTCCTCAACTAAACCAAAAAGGGTAGGACCTTACGTAGTCCCTTTATCCCCCTCAGCCCCTGGTAAGGTGCCTTGCGTACATTAGGTGTCAATGATTACTGACTCACCCAGTGCCCGGTCCTGCCCACTTGGACATGGCTGACACCAAAGAACCCAAGCCACAATGGGGATGCTGGTGAACTGCGAACATGTCCCTGGGATCCTAGACCTTGCAGAGAACTCATGAGATCATCCAGCTTGGGGGCGGGGGCGGGGGGGGGGGGGGCGAGGAACTCCCGCCTTTACACAGGTGTACCGTTAAGCCACCTAGACAAGGAGGGGCTATACTGTCTTTAAGAGACGTAGAGTTCACACCTCCCCCCAGATGCCCAGGTATCAGTATTCTGAGGGTCTTACATTTCTTCCTGGCTTACAGCCACTTAACTCCTCTCCTGTTACTTGACCTACTAAGGCCATAGAAAACAACTTAGAAGAAGTCGTCTTCTGTATCAGCTACATCATCCTTTCACCTTCTTCCTTTTTGTCCCTTTAACCTTTCCTCACAGGAACAGATCGCCATTCTTCAGATGATCTTTGTCTCTTTTTCCTCTGTCTTCTTCCAATAATCACAAGTGAGCGCGGTATTCCAAGAAGAGGCTAATCTGTGCACAGTAGACAGGAAGGCCCGCTTCCCAGCTGGACCTGCAAAAGTCCTTTGGGTCCATTCTGGATGCCATGCTGCTGCTGCTGCTGTTGCTTCTGCTGCTGGAGGCAGGGGAGGTGGTGGCGACAATGCCACAGCCAGGACCACTTATAATGGCTGTGCAGGCCGTACCGGGGGTGAGGGTGTCCAGTTGGTATGGGGGGCAGCGGGAGGACAGGCTGAAACAAGCCTTGCACCCTGCCCAGGGGAAGTGCCGCCATTTCCACATTCACACAAAGACTCTGCCTGGGTTAGGGCAGCCTTGGCCAGAGTGAATTGGGACCATAGGTGGTACCAAGAATCTCACCATGGTAGTGGAGGCAGAGTAATGGTTGTCACTGCCAACGTGGCACTGCCCATCATTGGGCTGGACAATGCCTGCCAGCCTTCCATCCAGTGCAATATGGGTCTTGGCATCAGTGGTAAACACCAGCAAGTGGGAGGCATCATTCCTCCAGCCAATCTTCTCCTGTTAAAAAAAAAAAAAAGCAAAAGAGAGAAAGCAACTTAAGCCACATCATTGGTAGAAAACAAAGATCCAAGGACTTCCACGCGTGAAGGGCTGAACAAGTCGTCTCGAAGAGGGGCCTCAGTCCCAGTCCTCAGAACACAAGCCAGAGCTTTTCCAAGTTGAAGGTTTCTGTCTCTTAGGAAAAGAGTCTCAGCTGATTAGTTCAGGCAGCTGAAAGACACCTACTTCAACTCCAAATATAACTTTTCCAGTGATAATCACATGGCCCATCTAGAAAGCCACCGGCAAGTACGAGCCCGGGCTGGGCTAGAGAAATCCCAACTGAACACCTGCCCGCTTTGCTAAGGTTCATCCAGCCTTGACTCTGACACCCTTCTAGAAAAGGTGGGAAGATGCTCTTCCCAGAAAACATCTGGGATCACTGAGGTTCAGAAAAACGTCTGCTCTGGCCAGGGAACGATACAAACAAAGGCTGCATAACAGGAGAAATGTGCTGCTCATACTATACAAAACTCTTTGTTCCTCTCTCTTATTTCGCACAGAAACCCCCACAGTTGGACCACCTTCTTCCCCATTTTAATCTACGCCAACCACACCCGCCACTCCCTGCCGTCCAAACTCACATCACAGACTGTAGCCTGCATGATGGCATCAAAGCCACCCTCTGGGGCATCTCGGTTCCGCGACACACTCTGCTTCTTCACTTCCTCATTGAAGCGGGTCACCTGGTCAGTTAGTGTCAGCACATGTTTGTAGCCAAACATAGGCAAGCAGGTGTTCTTCATACTGGTGGAGGGAGGGAGATAATTGAAGCAGAAACCCTAACTGGAAAAGGCTGCATGAGGAGTAAGAGGGAGAAAGGGGGAGACAAGCATGGGTAGCACAAGGCCCAGGCCGATTCCATACAACCGCCACTACCCAGACTGTTCAGACTCCAAACCCCTCTAATGACCCAAGTCATCATGGTGGCTTTGCCTCCAGCTGGCCTCCAAGATAAGATAGTGAGCTATGGAACCAGTCTGCCTGGGTTCAAGTCCCAGCTCCTCCACTTACTAGCCATGAGACTGTCATATGATAGGTCAAAATGAGAGGGTCAAAATGATAGGTCATATCTCCTAAGAGTTATTGTGAGGCTTCCATGAGTTGACTCACGGAAAGCGCTTATATCAGAGTGAGGCTCCAGTTGTTACCATCACCTTGGACTTAACACCTCTCCAAGGTAACACTGACACAACAATAAAGCAAAAGCTCATCAACAACTTCATATCCGTGAACCACCAACAAATTGATAGATCTGCAGCAGACTAAACCAACCAACAGTTTAACTGATGGCTGACATCTTTACTGGGGAACTTAACAACCCAGACAGAAAGTCAAAAGGGTACCTCGTATAACTCTGAAAACGAAAAGGTAAATTCATCCATTGTCTGGCTCAGTAACCATCCTTTGAAATGATTACACTCCATGGATGTTCAGGGTCTTTACCAATTAAATAAGCCATTCAGTTATAAGCCAAAGTGTCAACAGAAACACACATATCAATTTTCAGACTATTAGAGAGGTCAGTAAATATCATTTCCACTCTTTTTATATTCCTCCAGGACTTAATCCCCCTTGCATATTAACTCTGTAGTACTCATAACCTTGATGATGAGGAGACAATGGAATCAATCCTTCCGAAATTATAATTCCTCTATTTATTCATCCATAAATGTCTCTCTACTTTTTTATCTCCTTTCCCTCTCGTTTTCTCTTGTCTCCTACTTCTTTGTAACAAGACCAAGAAGCTGATGAGTTTTCTTTCTGGAAATTCTCCACCCTTTCTTTTTTTTTTTTTTTTTTTTTGAATTTTTTTTAATGTTTTATTTTTGAGAGAGAGAGAGAGACAGAGTGCGAGCCGGGGAGGGGCAGAGAGAGAGGGAGACACAGAATCCGTAGCAGGCTCCAGGCCCTGAGCTATCAGCACAGAGCCCGACACAGGACTCAGACCCACAAACTGTGAGATCATGACCTGAGCCAAAGTCGGACACTCAACCGACTGAGCCACCCAGGCGCCCCAATTCTCCACCCTTTCTAAATGCCCATCTGTCTAATCCTCTTCCCAAGAGTCACAAAGATTTTGGCAGTTACTACACTCCAAACAGCCTTGGATTCTACTGCCACAATGCTCCGGATCAACAGGCCAGCTCACTTGCCAGACAGGAAGACCAAGGTAGAAAACAGACAGGATTTGGCCAGACGGCAGCCAACGAATCTACCCCAGAGCTAGAAACAGGCAACAGGACTTGCACCTGCCTGAGACAATGGCAAGTGATGCTGCCCTGGCTTCTCGGAGAGGGACTTACTCATAGCAGGGGTTTTTGAGGGCCTCTGGTGGGGAGATATACATGTACGGTGACACAGGCTTGTCCACAAAAGCCCCAAAGCCAATCCGCAAGTTACTGGTGAGCTTGCGCATCTGGGAGGCCAGCTTGGTGCCCAGGTTCTGGATGCTCCACAGATCATCCTTCATGGAGTAAGACAGGTCCATCAAGTAGTAGATGTCCACAGGGTAATCCTCCACCTGCCGGACTTGGACGGAGAAAATCTTCGAATCATCTGGAAGGCAAGAGGATGTTTGTTTTTCTCCTTTTCCCGCTCTAAGACTTAATAAGTGGATTTGGACACAGTTGGGATTGAGTAACTTCTTGATCAAACCAGACTGGAAAGCCCTGGTCCTTTCTCTTCTCCCCCTAATTCTATTCCTCTTACAATTCTTGATCCTCTTATTTTATTAATTAATTAATTAATTAATTAATTTATTTATTTATTTATTTAGAGAATGAGCAGGGGAGGGGCAGAGGGAGAGAGAAAGAGAGAGAGAGTGAGCGAGAGAGAGAGAGACCCAAGCAGGCTCCATGTTTCACGCTGAGCCAAACACGGGGCTTGATCCCACAACCGTGAGATCATGAGCTGTGCCAAAATCAAGAGTGGGATCCTTAACCAACTGAGCCACCCAGGCACCCCAATCCTCTTATTTTAACCTCTTTTTTTTTTTTCCACCTAAAATTCTCCACCCTTTCTAAATGCCCATCTGTCTAACCCTCTAGGTCCCAAGGGTCACAGAGGTTTTGGCAGTCACAACACTTTCAACTCTGTAAAAGGCACGAACTATGTCCCACCCTCCTCTGAACCCCCTAGCACCTAACACATGCCTTGCATGAAGAGGGTATTTGGTAAAATTCTTCTTGATGTAATTGGAGAGTCTAAATCAATGCTTCAAAAAGCCTGTCTCAGCCTAATCCTTGTCCCCCGAAAGTCTCCTGCCCCTATTTTATCTGCTGCCATGCCTTTGCCCTAATCTTACCTGGAAAGGGGGCTTACAATTACAGATTACTTTCTCATTTTGTATCTCATCGGAGCCTCAACACAAAGCTATAAGTTAGGTAAAACAAGCATTGGGAAAAGAAGAAATAAACATTTTTTCCAGTTCCTACTATCTTAGAAGAGTTAAGTAACTTGCGCAAGGTCAGATAGCTAATATATGGGGCAGTCAAGATTCAAACTCAGATCTTTCTGATTTGAAGTCCCAATACCTTTCATTTTCTTCTGTTCTCCTGCCCATACCACCCCCAACATCCTTCTCTTCCCACCCCATTTCCATTGTGAGCTACATCCCCAAGGTTCAGGCCTCCACCTTGTACCCTGTGCCCATCTGTCCGGGATCTCTCCCCAGAAAGAGCCCCATCCCTACCTGGCCGGAGCCGGAGCGCAATCCTCTGGGGGCTGACTTGAGTAATCTGGGAGCTGTCTCCAGAGCCCTTGTCGCTGAGGGGCCTGGCCTCTAAGATGCGGGCCTCACTGACGGGGAACTCGATGGACTCCAACGCACAGTCATCCTTCAGCAGATTCTCTTTCAGGTTACAGCGGGGCGAGCCCAGAGGGAGGGCCTGTAAGACAAGAGCCCAAGGTGAGGCCCTGTGGTCAGAGCCATGTGGCTCTCTGCGTCCTCCAGGCTTTGCCAACTCCCAACAGCCTAGAGTTTACCCAGCACTCCGGAGCTAAACCAGCATAAATGAACTCGGGTGGTCCCTCCTAAGAGAGCCCATTGTACAGAAGGGGAAAATTGAGGTACCGGAAATGCTGGGTGAGCGCCTGTTGGTGGATTGATAGCTAGGAAGAGGGCCAGTAGAGTAGGATGCCTGCTAGACCAGCAGTTTTCAAACAGAAATGCAACCCGCACGTGAGTCCCAGAAATCAATGTAGAGGATCTCAACCATCAATGTATTAAATAAAGTACAGAGCACAGGAGTAGACTGGCAGAGACTCTTCAGCACTGCCTCTTACTAGCTGGCTCCGAGGGCGAGTCACGGAAGCTCTCCATGCCTCGATTCCTCAGCTGTCATGTGAAGATAATAATAGCGCCCCACACAGGGATGTTATGCAGGACTAAATAAGACAATGCACATGAAACACAGAGTATAGTGCCTGCCTGAGGATAAGTGCTCAATAAAAGGTAGCTATTGTTATGAGATGCTCTATAAATAGTTCCTGGATAAGTCGGTTATAAATAAACTCCACAAGCTGGGGCGAATCCCATGATGCCAGGCACTGACCAGAGCCTCCCCTATCACTTTAAGCTTCCTCCCTTACCCTGGACACAGGGCATTGAGCGCCCTTCCAAAAACCCTGGCGTATATCCCACAGCCCTTGGAAGCTCTGTGTGTGTCTACACTGGAGTACTGAGTGGGGGGCATGCTGCACTGGAAAGAAATCAGGAAACAGGCTCAATGCTAGGTCTACCACTAATGAGCACGTGACCCCAGATAAGTCATTTCACGCCTTTGAGCCTCAGTTTCCTCACCTGTGGGACGAGGGGGTCAGGTGACATGGTGTTTTCAGTTCCTTCCTGCTCTGACGTCCAGCACATTTAGCCAGCACTAAATGTGGGCACAGATCCAGGAGGGCTCCTTGCCAGGTTGGGAGAACTGGCCGGAAAGCCGGAAAGCCCTTCCCTGGACCTATTTCACAATATTTAGGCCTTCAGGCCCTCGATCCTCACCCCCATCCCTACCCACTCCCTCTCACAACCATTTCCAGAAGTCAGCTGAACAGCCCGCACCAATATCCCAGAAAAACTGGTGTTAACATTTACTGAGAACTCACCGCATATCCCGCACAGCGACACGCACTTTATGTGGACACAGCTCTGGTTACAGTTCCCTCGTGCTGGAACTGTTGTTATTTTCTAAGTGAAAAACCTGAGGCCCGGAGGCTTCACAAATGAGGAACCCGATCTTGCAGGAAAGACATCTAAGGCTTGGAGAAGTTAAGTAACTTGCCCAAAGTTACAGAGCTAAGAATGGCAGAAGAGAGGTCTAACTAGATTATCTGACTGTAATTATCCTCTTAAAGTGATAGTTTGTATTAAATTCTGTATAGAGTGAGGAACAAGGCAGAGAAACAGGAGTGTGGAAGCGACGGTCCTGGGAAGAGTCACACATGAGAAGGCCCGGGTAGGGAACAGAATGCAGGATGGGGATGTGGCTGGTGTGGGAAGGATAGATAATGTTCTGCCTCCTTAGCCCCTGCAGGTGACTAGTAGCCATATTGCCAAGGGAGGGATGTGGCCACAAGGAACCATCCATACTCAAAAAATCAGGACTCTGTAGCCTAAAACTCCTCCTGATGCTTGAAGTCTCTCTCCCTCTCATGCCCAGCCCTTGCCTGATAGACTGAAAGTCTTCCCCATGTGGAGGGAAACATGAAACCAATAATGCTATAGACTGAATGCCTGTATCCCCCCCAGAACTCACATGTTAAACCCTAACCCCCAAGGTATTAGGAGGTTGGGCCTTGAGAGGTGATTAGGTCTTGAGGTGGAGCCCTCATGATGGGAGTAGTACCCTTAGAAAAAAGGCCCCATGGGGCACCTGGGTGGCTCTGTCAGTTAAGCATCTGACTTCGGCTCAGGTCATGGTCTCACGGTTCGTGAGTTCGAGCCCCGTGTCGGGCTCTGTGCTGACAGCTCAGAGCCTAGAGCCTGCTTCGGATTCTGTGTCTCCCTCTCTCTGTGCCCCACACACACTCTCTCTCTCTCTCAAAAATAAATAAAACATTAAAAAAAATTTTTTTTAAGAAAAAAGGTCCCAGAGAGCTCCCTGGCCCCTTCTGCCATGTCATAGCAAAAAGACAGCCACTATGGCACAAAATTTGCTGGTACCTTGATCTTGGACTTCTCAGCCTCCAGAATTATGGGAAATAAATGTTCTCAAGCCATCCAGCCTGTGGTATTTTAAGTTTATTTATTTATTTCGAGAGAGAAAGAAAGAGTTAGCATGGGGTGGGGGGCAGAGGAGCAGAGAAAGAGAGAGAGAGCCCTGATGCAGGGCTCGATCTCACAAACCGTGAGATCGTGACCTGAGCCAAAACCAAGGGACGCTTAACCGACTGAGCCACCCAGGCCCCCTATGGTATTTTTGTTATAGCTGCCTGAATAGACTAAGAGAAACGGAATGAGGACCATCCTGGCCCAGGCAAAAAGGCTATTAGCCAGACCTAATTGTAAAAATAAAAGAAATGGATCAATTGAAGTGAAGTGACTTATCCAAGGTCACAGCTAATAGTAGTCGAGCCCACACTCCCAGAATCCTATCTTTTCCCCATTTTCAACACCAACCTGCCTTTGAAATTTTTTTTCAAGTTAGGCTCTCGGGAGTCTTTCACTCTTGTTTACTCCCTCCCATTCTGACTGCTCTTTTTTGACCTTATTTATTTCTCCTTTTTGAAAATCACCCTCCCCAACTTGAAATCTGACATTCTTCCTCCACGTTGGGGCCTCATCAGATTTCCTCCCTTCTTTTCTTCATGAAGTGTTTATTGTTCACTATATGCATTTCTAAGGAACTGGGGCTAAGGCTCCCAATGATTACAAAACTGAAAGTGTTTTCCCTGCCAAAGAGTAGCGTATGGTCCAGTTCAGCAATGACAGAAGCATCCAGGGACTAACCAGGAAATGACTGCCCAGTGGCGTAACAGCAGCAGGATGGCTTCATCCTTGTAACTTATGGTGTAAGTTCCAAGAGGCCTGTAAGAAGAGGAACCAGAAGGAAGTGAGGTGTGACAGGGAAGATTTTCCTTGGGAGATGGGCTTGAAGTGAGACCTTAAAGATGCCCCAAGGCTGGTGCTCAGCCCCAGGGAGAAAGAAGGTCTCGAGCAGGGATTTTACCAACTCCTTCAATAGACACTGGGTGCCTGCTGTGTGGATGGCACTGGCTTGGGCCTTGGGGATTCACTGCCCAGCCATGGTCCCTGCCCTCATGGAGCCTACAGTCTAACAGGAAGACAGACATTAAATGGTTGTAATCACGTGACAGAGAACAGCCAACATTTTTGGAACACAGTAGCAGTTATGCTTGTGTTTGGCTGTGAGTCACGAAGACCAAAAGTGGCTTAAAAGAAACAAAAGTGCATCTTTCCCTCCCGTCGAAGTCCAGAGGCTGGCCGTCCACGGCTGGGATGGCAGCCATTCTGCACAAAGCCCTCCGGACCCAGGCTCCTTGTACCTTATGGCCCCGCTGTGTGTGACCTCTCTTCATGGTCTAACATGGCTGTTCTGGCTCAGCTACCGCTTCTACCGGGGGAGGAGCTCCGGAAGCATTTCCTACTTGGTGAGCCTCCTCGGGCACCAGCACGACCTCTGTGGTGGTGGGCTTGTTCACGCGAAGACAGAAGAAACCCCTGTCCTCTTAGTCACCCCTTCCCTCCCCAGCCTCCCTCCGGCCTGACATGCCAGTCAGCACTTGCCCCACCAGGGAAGAGGTGTGGGTGAAAGGCGACCTATTTCCAAGTTTTTCTTTGGACTGACTTCCAGGATTTCAAACCATGACCCGGGCCATGTCTTCGTCTGCTCGGGCTGCTGTGACAAATTGCCACAGACCAGGGGGGCTTAAACAAAAGGCATTTATGTTTCACAGTTCTGGGGGCTGGAAGTCCGAGATCAGGATGCCAGTCTGCTTGGGTTGGTGAGGACTCTCTTCCTGTCTTCCTGTCGTATCCCTAGAGAGGAGAAAAAGTGGGGAGAGAAGGAGAGGGAGAGAAGAAGAGAGGCAGAGGCTAACCCCATATGAGGGCTCTACAATCGTGACTTTGCCCAAACATGGTTATCAAAGGCCCCACCTCCAAATACCTTCACACTGAGAGTAGCAAGCTGGGGCTTCAACATACGAATTTGGGGAATTCAATTTGGGAACCGAATTTGGGAACATAATTCAGTTCTGTAGCAGACCATATACTCTATAGGAATAGGACTGAGCCCACTGTGGTCCCTTCCACCACCCTGAGGGGGGGCCGACTGTTGACCTAAGAGGGTGGCCCTTCAAGGAGGTCGAATGAAGGTTGGGGGAAGGGCCATCCCAGATCCTGTGCAGATGGGAGGAGGGCTCCGGCCTGGGGCTAGCAATGCCATCGTCCCCGTGGGGTGACGGCCAGTGATGGCACACGGAACAGCTGCTTTTGTGGAAGGATGAAGGCGACTGGATGTGCCCACAGGCCAGACTTCCCATCTCCCAGCGCCTGGGACAGTAAACACAGACCCTGGTGTAGCTTCCTCACCACCCGAGCCCTGCGGACAGATGCTGCAGAGGAAGCTTCCTGCTCCAGCTCAGAGAGGATGGGCAGCTTCACTGAAAGTTCCCACCATCAGAGGGGATGAACCAAAGCAGGACACAGGGAGGAGATTTAGGGAAGGTTCCTGCTTACACTCTCCCCTGCTCTGCCCCTTCACCACTGCCCGTCCAAAGGTCATTGTGTGCGTCCTGGCTCCTAAGCCCAGAGCCTGTCCTGCCCCCTGGAGACAAAATGGGGAAGGCAGTCACTAGGGCCAAGGTGATTACGGAATGGGGTCTGCTGAGGCCACAGGCAAATTTCAGAGAGATGACGATAAAGAGCATTATCAACTTAGCGAACACCTACTATGTGCTGGGCGCTGTGCTAAGCACTTCACTTTTTCTCATAGCAGCCTGCGAGATAAGAGTCCTTATCCCTGTTAAGATTTTTAAGACATGACAGAGAATGACAAGCTCTATTCTTTAGTCTCTTAATTTCCCTGCTGCAGTCGAAGGCTGTAGCATGGTATAATATTAATATTCCCAGAACGCCATTTTCATCAAGTTGCTTCCTCAATTAGGACTTCCAAAACCTCCCTAAAAGCTACTGGTCACTCCCAAACTTTTCTGTCAGTTTCTTCCTTTATTTGGCCCTATGCTCCTAGGGACACCACTTGCTGTGGCCAGCTGACCTCTTTCCCCTCAGTTAGCTCCCCCATTCTGCTTCCTCCTCCTCCTCCCTTCCTCCTCCTCCTCCTCCTCGTCTCCCTCCTCCTCCTCCTCCTTGTCTCCCTCCTCCTCCTCCTAGTCTCCCTCCTCCTCCTCATCTCCCTCCTCCTCCTCCTTGTCTCCCTCCTCCTCCTCGTCTCCCTCCTCCTCCTCGTCTCCCTCCTCCTCCTCGTCTCCCTCCTCCTCCCCGTCTCCCTCCTCCTCCTCCTCCCCGTCTCCCTCCTCTTCCTCCCCGTCTCCCTCCTCCTCTTCTCCGTCTCCCTCCTCCTCCTCCTCCTCCTCCTCGTCTCCCTCCTCCTCCTCCTCCTCCTCGTCTCCCTCCTCCTCCTCCTCCTCGTCTCCCTCCTCCTCCTCCCTGTCTCCCTCCTTCTCCTCCTCCTCGTCTCCCTCCTCCTCCTCCTCCTCCTCATCTCCCTCCTCCTCCTCGTCTCCCTCCTCCTCCCCGTCTCCCTCCTCCTCCTCCTCCTCGTCTCCCTCCTCGCCTCCACGTCCTCTTGATCCATCTCATTCCTCCCTCCTGATGCGTGCTCTTCTTTCTGCGCAAATGATTCCCACCCTTCAAGACCCAAGTCAGGCTGCCCCCCCGCCCCGCACCCCCAGCTTTCCCCGCTGCCAGAGGTCTGTGCTAATTATCGATGGCCACAATTTAGTCTCCTTAACACAGCTGTCAAGTTGGAACCCAAGATATCAGAGCTAGAGGAGACCCTGGAGACTTCCAGTGGAGTGTAATCACCCGAGAGCAGCATTTCGCGTAGTGACATCACGTGCCTGGGTGGCGGTCTGTAAAACGTCCTTGGTTACCAGGGCTTTCAGGTGGAAGGTGTGTTGGTGGAGACTGCCAGTGGTGCAATACCCGCCTCACACCGCTAGATGGCAGAATTGCAGCGGCATGTTTCCGCTGGGCGCCCAGGTGTGATCGCACAGCTGGACCCGAGAAGCGGAGGAAGAGGAATTCTCAGGCTGGGCTGGAAGGAACCCTAAGAAGTCACTCAGTCCATCACTATGCCTTCAGGAAAATGGGGGGTTTATTCACTTGCAAAGACTCACAACTATTAGCCAGCTTGCTTCAGTAACCCCACAAAATTTTGCAATGAGGGGTCAAAGGGAGGACACTATCCCGGACACGTCCAGTCGGCTCCTAAGTCGCTTCCGTGCTCGTCTTCAGTCCCACAGGTTGCAAAATGAGGAGGATGATGAGCTCATCGTTAATCCCTTGCAGCTTTCTGATACTGACCATTTAGAACTCGACAAACTTCTTGCTATTCAGTTTTAGTCCATTTGCTCTCTTTTCATAGTCATTGTGGTTCTAGAACTTTCAGTGGTAGAAAGCATTCACTCAGAAGAACTATGGAGTGCACCGTAGTAGGTGCTTTGGGAGATTAACAAAACAAAACAAAGTTTTGAGTTTAAGCTCTCTTGGAGGACAAACAACCTGCCTGTGAATAGTTAAACTACGTTAAAAGACGAAATAGAAGAAAGGACACCAGGCAGTATAAGTCTATGTATCAAAGGAGAGGCTTGGGATCCCACAGAGCAGTGGGAGCTCAGAGGAGATGTAGTCAGGGAGGGTTTCCCAAGAGGTGTGGCAAGCTTGGATCTCCACCAACTAGAACCAGTCTCTGTCTTTTAGGACTTGGTAAAAAGAAATAGGGAAGAATGAAAGGACAGGGAGAAAAAGAACTGGAGAATGGGACGAGAGGCGAGCAGAATGGAAGAGAGATAGAGGGGTGAGCAGGGACCACACTCTGGAGTGATGTGCACCAATTCAGAGGTAGAGAAGACATATAAAAACAATCTAAAGGTAAACTGGGAAAGTACTTTCTTTTCTCCCCTAACCTTGTAGAACCACAGAATTATAGACTTCCAGGCTGGGAAGAGACCTCTAGTTCAAACCCTTCCATCAGAGCTGTGTAACATGACTACCCATTGTTCACTCGAATACTTACCGTGATGTGGGACTCGCCACCTCTCAAGGTAACCCATTCCATTTGAGAGAAACTCTAATATTCTTCTTAGTAAGAATCTGATATTTACACTTCTGAGATTTCTATCAAATGGTCCTGGCTTTGTCTTCCAAAGTAACCCAGAAAAGATGTAAGAACATTCCCCATGACAGAAGTTGGCATTTCTTCTTTCCTCAGCTGAGGGCCTACCAGCAGGTGCTTGTTCCAGGCCCAAATCCTTGAATCCATTTAACGTGGCCAGTTGCTTTCTAACTTGTTCTATCTGGGGCTCAGTTCTCTCTTAGCAGTGTACTTGCACACTTAATTTTTTTTTAATGTTTATTTTTGAGAGAGACAGACATGAGTGGGGGAGGGGTAGAGAGAGGGAGACACAGAATCCGAAGGCAGGCTCCAGGCTCTGAGCTGTCAGCACAGAGCCCAACACAAGGCTTGAACTCACAAACGGCGAGATCATGACCTGAGCCGAAGTCGGACGCTTAACCGACTGAGCCACCCAGGCGCCCTACTTGCACACTTTAGAGTCTGGAAATTAATCTTCTGGACAGAAAAGATGTAATTGAGGTCAAAACTGCCAGCACAAAGGACTGTACTCTTCCCGTTCTTCTTGCTCTGAACATATGCACATCATATTCTTATTGATTCTAACATTAAAAAAATTTCCTCATTTAGGACTTATGCCTTCTTGGCCTTATTGCTCACAGCCCCATGCCCCAAGTTTATGTTCACAATCAGCCCTCAGCTGCCCCTCCTTCCACCTTTACGGATAAGAACCCTCAGAACCTCTTTCCTCAGCTCCATCGGCCTCTTTGGAGCTCCTTCCCCACCTTTTTCCTTATTTAGTTGTTTGTGATTTGCTTTTGAATACCATCCATTCCGCTGGTGCTAGGAACAGAGATTTAACCATAAAAGGCCCTTGTGGGCATATTCATGCTCTTTTTCCAAGAAGATTTATACTTTTCATCATATTTTCAAAGGGGTCAGAGAACCAGAAAAGGTTAATAACCATTGTTTCACAGTCTTTGTGGGATTCTGTTTATCTTTTCCCTCATTGTTCTGACATTGCATCTGGTGTGGCCAGAGTTCCTTCCAGACTACCATGACCTCTAAGATAGCTCACCCCCTTCTCGAAGGACTCTCTTCACTTCTGCCTCTCTCCCAGACATCCCTGAGTCACACTTAGGTTTAAAGAGGCAATTCCACTTCCTCTGTGGCCCCCCTTTGAGCTGACTAAATGTTCCTACCAAGCTGGACCCACGTGGGTGTGCACCACTGCCCCCCTCCCAGCTGGAGCTCGTTGAATTTCTACCGTCACTTCTCTTCCCTTATCACATTCGATGGCCTCCTCTGGGCTTCCAGACAGTGGGTTCCCTGTGGATGTGAGTCTTCTTGGTGGGCAGTATTCTCATGCCTACTCTCCTACCAGTTTCATTTTTCTTAGACAGAGTCCATTGTCAAATGGAGATGAATCCCATCTCATAAATTTTTGGTCATCCCCAAGACAGTATGTGCAATTTCTACAAGAACTTAGTCATTCTGTGTTTATATGAATCTTATCTGGTGCCTCTGGCAACTAAGGGCCACAGTCAGTGTGGAGATAGGGGCTTGGGGTTGTCTGCGTCTCAGTTTTCTCTGTGGCACGTGAGACTTTGGTCCCAGCCTTTGAGGACCGGGAACTGCACATCTGGCTGGGCTGGTCTCAGGGCTCCCTCAGCCTCCTGACCCTCAGGCTTCAAAGGAGATTTAAAGGTAGCCCCCTGGGCCCTACCACCCCTTCTCCCATTCCATCCCAACCCAGGCTCACTGTCTGAACTCAGCTCCTCTGTGCCCTACATGCTATGGAGAAGCCAGGGCTAAACATCCAGCGTTGACAGCGCGGTTACCAGTTGGAATGTGAAGAATTCCACACCGACTTCATGCGTTTTACTGCTGGTACTGCAACTTTTCGTTTGCCTTAGAATTTCGTCTTTGTGACAGTTTGCCAGGGTCTAGTCTCTTGTACTGAAAAAGCTGGCATGGTGCCAGGACTTTGTTGTTTAGGAAATTGAATAGAATCTGGTCCTTGCCCTCAAGGAATATCGAGACTGATGGGTAAGCTAAGACATGTTTTGTGCACAAACACGAAAACATCAAGCAGAAGACAAAGGCTTGTAAGACTGATACTCGCAAAGAAGTGGGGGGGGAGCTTGAGAGGGAGAAGCAGGCTTATTTCCAGTTAGGAGATCACAGAAAGCTCGTTGGAGGAGGAGGAGCTGACATTGAAAGAGTAGAGGTGGGGGAGGGGGGGGTTGATCCACACCCACAGAAGCGGTAGAGCAGTGGGTTAAGAGTAGAATCTCAAGGGAGTAGATCCCAAGCACTTGGGTCACTCAGTCGGTTGAATGTCCGACTTCAGCTCAGGTCATGATCTCATGGTTTGTGAGTTCGAGCCCCGCATCGGGCGTGTGGCTGTCAGCGCAGAGCCCGCTTCGGATCCTCTGTCTCCCTCTCTCTCTGCCCCTCCCCTGCGCATGCTCTCCCTCTCAAAAATGAATAAACATTAAAAAAAAAAAAAAGAGTATAGTCTCAGGGTCACAATGGGTCTATGCTCAGGAGCGGTGTGACCTCCAGCAAGTTTCTCAACCTCTCTGAGCCTCAATTTCCCAATCTACAAAATGGAGATAACAGTAGTACTGACCTCATTTGGTTATTAGGAGATGGATTAGTGAATGAATACATGTAAAACACTTAAAACACTGTCTGTCACTGTTTGAAGGATTCAGTAACTATTAGCTCTATAGGGGAGAAGAATATTCTAGGAAGAGGGAACAACTCCAGCAAAAGAAGGAAAATGGAAGAACAATTCTTCTTTAAAAAAAAAAAAAATTAATTCCAGTATAGTTATCATATGGTGTTATATTGGTTTCAGGTGTACAAGATACTGATTCAACAATTCCATATATCACCCAGTGCTCACCATGGCAAGTGCACTCAAGAGCTACTATTCTTTTGGGAATAATAAAATAATGATAAAAGTAATAAATATACCAAAATAATAAAAATACCTTGCAAACAAATGGAGAAGAAATAATGTTCATTAGAATACAATTGCCTTTACTGCATACCTATCCTGTGCTAATTCTCTTCTGTGCTTTCCATGCAATGTTCATTTACTGTTTTTTTTTTTTTAATTAAGATTTTTTTTAAAAAAGTTTAATTATTTTTGAGAGAGAGAGAGAGAGAGAGACAGAGTGCACGTGGAGGAGGGGCAGAGAGAGACAGAGACACAGAATCTGAAGCAGGCTCCAGGCTGTGAGCTGTCAGACAGAGAGAGAGAGAGAGAAAGAGAGAGAGAGAGAATCCCAAGGAGGCTCTGTGCTGTCTGCACAGACCCTGAGGCAGGGCTCGATCTCGCAAACCATGAGCTCCTGACCTGAGCCAAAATCAAGAGTCAGACGCTTAACCGACTGAGCCACCCAGGTGCCCCATTTCTTCTTTCCAGTACTCTTCCTGGGGCAGGCATGATTATCCCCATTCTACAAATGAGGAAACTGAGGCTGATAGAGACTAAGTATCACAAGAGCACTTAGAGAGCGAGCAGAAACTTCAGGAATCAGACCCGCATCCGTTTACTGCCTAAGCCTGGGTTGAGTTTCTAGCTATAGTCTCCTTGCCTTCCTTGGATCCCCCTTCCCCACCCCTGAGTCCTTCACCCCACAGCTTTGCATATACAAACCTGCCAGCAGGTTAAAACAAACAAACAAACAAACAAACAAACAAACAAACAAACCAAGGCTACAAACTCCAAAATACCAAGGTGATTTGGAATAAGGAAGTGACCAGAGACCCTTCCCAGGGAGCAGACCTCGAAGGAACCGGGGAATGCTACTCTGGGCTCCAGTTGAGAAAGTGAGAGGAGGGGACACCTCCCCGGTGACCCTGTCCCTTTCTTTGTAGCATCTGAGGCGTCTGGTTGAGCTGAATTTGAGGGTTGCTGGGTGGGGGAGATGGGACAGGAAGAGAGTATTCCAGGGCAGAGTCGGAGAGGCAGTGAGTCACTGGTGTGATAAGATCTGCTGCTTGGGTGGATAGGTTACTAAATTTCTTTTTTCCTGCAGGTTTGGACTTGTTAGGAGTAGTCCTGATACACAATCACTCCAGCATTTATTTGCCTTTTTTTTTTTTTCTATCTCGATAAGAAATACAATTAAAAATTGCTGCAGATAGATAGGGCTGGGACTTACGGCTTAGAGCCCGCGTAGCTCGTTTCTTGAATCTTCGGCGAGTTTGTCATGTGCTTGTCCTCCATGTGTTGCCACACTCCAATTAGTTTTTGAGGGACTTTGAAAGTTCTGTCCTCTTGCCTCAAAGGGCACCCATGGTCCCTGCCAGAGTGTCCCAAATGTCCATTATCAACCACTTTTGGCGGGCGTAGGCATTGAAGGGTCCTGGGTGTAGCTTGTTAATTGAATGTTTGGGCTTGGGAGTTGGAATGCCAGGGTTTGACGCTGAGGACTATGGTTTATCAATGAATGAGCTTGGGCGAGTGGACTGTTCCTTTCTGTACTTTATTGTCCTCATCTGAGAAATGGGGATAAAAACAATACTCATCTCGCTGAGGGGTTCTGTGAGGATTTTACAAGGTAACATGTATGAAGCATTTAGCACAGTGGCTGTGACATAATAAAATTGCCCTCAATTGGGGCGCCCGGGTGGCTCAGCTGGTTAAGCGTCCGACTTCGGCTCAGGTCATGGTCTCACGATTCGTGGGTTCGAGCGCTACGTCGGGCTCTGTGCTGACAGCTTGGAGCCTGGAACCTCCTTTGGATTCTATGTCTCCCTCTCTCTCTGCTCCACCCCTGCTCGTGCTCTGTCTCTCTCTGTCTCAAAAATAAATAAGCTTTGAAAAACAACAACAAAATAAACCCTTAATAAATGTTGGCTATGAAGTTGTTACCACTCTGTCATCTTGCCTTATTCAGTGGATTGCCCAGTAACAGTTCTGAGGCAAGAGGAAACATCACATTTTGTGATCCGGGCAAAGGAAAGCTCCAGAAAGAACAGGGCCTTCATTAAAGTAGGATGGTTTCAGTTGAAGATTTGATCACGTACAAGTTCCGCTGAGCATTTAAGGGTTGGGGGTGAGGGTGCAAGCTCCTAGGGAAGGACCAAAGAAACAGGATCAGGAGGACAGATGAAAGGTGGTTGGGAGAAACTAGCGAGGGATGGGGAATAAGGCCCTTGGGGTGGTCACAAGTGTGAGCCCCTGAGGGGAGGAGAATGGAGCAAGAGGGGTGGAGAGGAGAGTGGGGGGAGGGAGGGCCAGAGAAGTGGTGGTGTTCTCCTGCCAGGGGTCCTGGTGAGGGTGAAGGAGGCATGACTCTCCCCTTCCACACCTTCCTCAGTTCCTCAGGCCTCGTGGCTTCCAGGTCAGGGCCTAGGACCGCAGGTCTTACTGGGTTGGAAACAACAAGAGCCATGGGGAAGTGAGCCATACTGCTGATCACACTCCCAGCTCACCATCATCCCACTCTTTGTCATCCTTTCAGGGAAAAGCTGAATCCCAGGGGCCCTCTGTTCGGCCCAGACCTTGGTCTAGTGCCCAGGTTTTTCCGGTGTGGCTGCCGTATCTCAGAAGTCAGCCGGGCATGGCTGAGAACTTCTTATAATTGTCAAGACAGGAAGTGGTCAGGACCTGGAAATAGAGCAGTCCTAGGGGGTGGGAGGGTAGGGAGAAGGCTTTTCTGGTGGAAAAAGGCCTTGGGTGCCTCCATGGGCCATAATTCCCTTGCGTAGACTTCCTGGGCTTGACCTGGACTGCAGAGACCCTACGGGTAACTGTTTCTTTGTAGACTTCCCAGTTTTATCTCAGAAGTGGGCAGCGCGAGAATGTTGTATTCCAATAGGAATTTCTCCCATTAACATGGCAATGCCCACCTGAAACATTTGGGGGTGTCTGCCATCCTGTACCCACACTTAGTGTGAGGGAGACAATGGGTTGTAGAATCAGGTCAACCGGTTTTTGTTTTTTTTTTTTTTTGTAATGTTCATTTATTTTTGAGAGAGAGAGAGAGAGAGAGAAAGAGAGAGAGAGAGGACAGAGCATGAGTGGGAGAGGGGCAGAAAGAGAGAGAGATACAGGATTCAAAGCAGGCTCCAGGCTCTGAGCTGTCAGCACAGAGCCCAGTGCGGGGCTCAAACTCACAAACTGTGAGATCATGACCTGAGCCAAAGTCAGATGCTCCACCGACTGAGCCACCCAGGCACCCCAGATCAACCTGTTCTTCGTTCTAGCTTTACTACCTTCCACCCGGGTGCCTTGACTACTACTGCTACTAATTGCCTCTTTATCCCTCCAAGCCTTACTTTCTGCCTCTGTTAAAAGTTATTATGCGGTTATTATGAGGATTAAGGAAGATGATCAATATTTGTAAAGAAGGAGGTATACAAAAAGAGGAGGGTATATATGCAATGTACTATTGTATATGTGCCAAAGATCACCCATGGATCGGTACAGGGGCAGGGAATCTGACCTAGGAGCTGTCAGAGGATGCTCAGTTTGACCAGCAACAGCCTCACCCATAGCCTATAATGTCCTCCCACCTTAACTGGGCCAACATTGCCCAGGGGTCTAGCGATAGGAGCAATGAAGAAGCAGATGGGTGTCTTGACTTCTAGGCAGAATCTGGGGATTTTGACTAGGAATCCAGCAGAGATGAGTTGATCCTAAGGTGGAAAAGCTAACTCACATTTATTGACTACTTATACTACATGCCAGTGACTGTGCTGTCTTACGTTAATTTTTTTCCCATCTAACTCCCATCTTGCAGATGAGGAAACTGAGGCCGAGTGAAGTTAAGTAACTTGCCCCAGGTTACTAACAAATGGCAGAGCTAGTTTTTGAATCCTGGCCACCGGACTATGGTGAGTTCAATCCTGACATTACTCTCTCTTAAGAGGGGGAGTAAGGAGGGGCGCCTGAGTGGCTCAGTCGGTTGAGCGACCGACTTCGGCTCAGGTCATGATCTCGCAGTCCGTGAGTTCAAGCCCCGCGTCGGGCTCTGTGCTGAGAGCTCAGAGCCTGGAGCCTGCTTCCGATTCTGTGTCTTCCTCTCTCTCTGACCCTTCCCTGTTCATGCTCTGTTTCTCTCTGTCTCAAAAATAAAATAAACATTAAAAAAAAAAATTAAAAAAAAAAAAAAAGAGGGGGAGTAAGGAGAGCCTGAAAGGGCTAAGACATGTGTCTGGAGCCCAGCTGCAAGCTTGTATTCACTGGAGCAGAGACTCAATGACTGGGGATTTAGAAAGACACAAAACAGGAATTGGGTGCCAGAAGCCAAGCAGCAGCTCTGTTATCAGAACATGGTGTTACCCTGGCTTCAGGGTTGGTTGGGGAAAGGGCCTGAATTGGTTTCAGATGGAGTGTAAGCAGTTACGCTATGCCTTCTATGGGCATAGAGCCTGAATCCTTGAGTCTTGGCCAGGTGGTACCTTGTATGCTGAGCTGGGATGCAAAGTCCTCGGCTCTCACTTTTTTTTTTCTCAGCAGAGATAGTCCTGGTTCATGAGAGGATGCACCCCAAGACAGAAGTTGATTGTCTTGGGCCCAACTGGGCTCAAGCCCCAGGAGGGCGGGCCCCTGGTGTTCTTTGCTACTGTATCTCGAGAAGGACCTGGAACATAGCAGGTACTTGATATGTGCTAGGGAATGAATGTAAAATGCCAAGGCTGAGCTCCTCTCTCCCCAACTATCCTGATAAAATCTAGGAGTACTTTCTCAGAGAGCTCCCCGGAGTCTAGACATTCCAAGCTATACCAGTTTTAGTCATTTTGGACTCTAAAAAGTCCATTTTCCTTCAGGCCAAAGGAACAGCTAGGTCAGCCTTTTCTCAATGGACAGAAGGACCTCTGCCAAATGTGTAGGAGGAGAAGATTCTGAGCCAATTTGCGACTCCACACTTTGTCTCCTTAACTACAGGAATGGATTTGCATTGAGAGATCTACAGTCTTTCCACAAATAGTAACAATAATAATTACATATTCCTCTGTGCTTTTCAGAGTCCAAAGGGCTTTCACATCCATGGTCTCATAGAACCTCATAACGATGTGTGTGTGTTGAAGGGCGGGGGTTAGAGTTAGAGTGGGATTGGTGGTGAGGAAAAGGGCAGGGACCAGATGGGTTATTTTTTACAGATACAGGAAATGACTATAGAGAAGATTTGGACTTTTTCAAGATCACGTAACTAGTATGACTTTTAAGGCAAGCATGACTTTTAAGGCAAGAGGTCTAGGAAATGGCCAAAACCTGGTTCCTCCAATGAAGATCTGAACAGGGGTGGGGCTTCCCCAGTGGGGCAGATAACTGGTGAGAGCACAGGTAAAGGATCCCTAGTTTGGTGTCAGCTCAGCTATGGTCAGGCAAGGGGCCAGATAACATGATTTTTGCCTCTTAAAGGGGCAAAAGTCTTGGAGAAGATCTACATGTCATGCCTTCAACACCCCTCCCCTCCATCCACAGACTCTCAAGAAGACCGCAGAATGGACGCTCTGTGTCCACCATTGTTGCTCAATTAATATTTTATTTCATTATTTATTTATTTAATTAAAATTTTTAACATTTGTTTATTTTTAAGAGACAGAGCACGAGCAGGGGAGGGGTGGAGAGAGAAGGGGGGGGGGGGGACACAGAATCCGAAACAGGCTCCAGGTTCTGAGCTGTCAGCACAGAGCTCGACGCGGGGCTGGAACTCATGGACCACAAGATCATGACCTGAGCCGAAGTCGGGCGCTTAACCGACTGAGCCCCCCAGGCGCCCCAATATTTTATGAAAATTAGTTAAGAAATTAGTAGAAAGTAATTAGTAGTTAAAATTAGTTGCTAAGAAAGTAAGAAAAAAAAAATAGAAGAGATTCTCTTACATGCTGAGGTCCTACTGGGCGATGTAAAGATAACGAACTACAGTTCCCGCTCTCCAGGAGCTCATTGTTCAGCAGCGATGGAGAGGTGAGCGTGAAAAAACTCATAATCGCAGAACTTCTGCTTCTGACTCTGACAAAGTGGTATGGGGCTCTCTCTCCCATGTTAAACAATACATTTAGACAAAATGTTTGAGGAGCTGCTTTGGACGCCGAACTAAAACCACCGAGGGAAGGGAAACACGTGCGGTGAGCCCTACGGCTGCCCCACTTTCTGCTTGGGGGGACTGTCTGGATGGCATTGCGAGGAAGTGAACCTAAGAAGTGCATGGCGGTCTCACCCAAGAGCACAGCTTAGAGCTGGAGGCTGCTGAGGGGCTGTCATCTGTGGGGAAGGTTCTTAGAGTGGTAGTGGCTGACTGGAGAGGCGCCCCCAGAAGTCTGCATGGGTGTCCTCCGGGGTCTTTGGATGAGGGAGAAGCAGCACATGTACACGGTGAGGTTCTGGAAGTCTTAGCAGAAGGCAGCTGGGAGCTGAACAGAAGTTGCACATCGCCTAGAGACGTTGGAGTTTCAGCTCAGTCGGAGTGCAGAGACCTCACTGAACAACTTGGGTCCCTAGATGATACAGGAGGTCTACACGCTTTAGGAGTAAGGACCGTGTTCTATAGTCAAAAATAAAAACGACTCAAAATTAAAAATATATATAAAAGACTAGTCTTGTAAACGAATAAAACCAAGCTTGACTGCGTCAAGATTATTTGCCAGTAATTTAAATGCCTAATAGGACGACACTCAACGCTCTTCAAGGGAAGATCACATAAACTCTAAAATGAATCATCTACAATGTGTAGTATGCAGTCTAATATTACTATATATTTGAAGAAGCAGGAAATTGGGACCCACAGTTTTTAAAAAAAGCAATCAAGTAGAACAGTCCCTGAGAGGAGTCAGAATGAGCAGACAGGCATTTTTAAAGGATTATAAACATGCTTAAGGACATAAAAGGAACCATAGATATAATAACTGAAGATATGGTGAATCTCAGCAGAGAAACTGAAACTATGAAAGAGAAGTGAAGGGAAATTATTCGAACTTAAAAACACAATGTCTGAAAAATTCCCTGGATAGGCTTAGCGGCATATTAGAGACTGCAAAATATAGAATTGAGAGACTTAAAGAGAGATCAATAGTCTAATCTGAAAAACAAAAAGAAAAAAGGGATTAAAAAAAAAAGAATAGTGCCTCAGTAGTCTGTGGGATAATATCTAAATATTTATAATTATATAAATAATTATAAATATTTAGATGACATCTAAAATATGTGTAATTGGAATTTCAGAAGGTAAGGAGAGAGAACGAGCAGAAAAAATATTTGAAGAAATAATAGCTTAAAAGTTCCTATATTTGGTGATTGGAGTGCCTGGGTGGCTCAGTTGGTTAAGCATCAGACTCTCAATTTTGGCTCAGGTCATGACCTCATGGTTGGTGAGATTGAGCCCTGCATCGGGCTCTGCGCTGACAGAGTGGAGCCTGCTTAGGATTCTCTCTCCCTCTCCCTCCACCCTTCTCCCCCATGCACACGCTCTGTGTCTCTCTCTCTCAAAATAAAAAAAATATTTTTAAGAAAGTTCCTATATTTGGTGAAAAATAAGCCACTTACATATTCAAAAGACTCATCAGCCCAAAGCAGGATAAATACCAAGAAAACAACACCTATTCGCCTTATAGTCAAGCTGGTAAAAAAAGCAAAGATAAAGAGAAAACTTAAAAGCAACTGGAGACCATCCTGAGACAGTTTGAGCAACAAAATAATGATGGCCCTGCATTATGACTTGTGGAATAAAATAAATATCCACGAATTCATACTGATATAAGTAAATAACTGAAATTTTATTTTATTTATTAAAATGTTTTTAACATCTTTATTTTTGAGAGAGAGAGAGAGCATGAGTGGGAGAGGGGCAGAGAGAGACAGAGACACAGAATCCAAAGCAGGCTTTAGGCTCTGAGCTGTCAGCACAAAGCCCAATGCGGAGCTCGAACTCACAAACTGTGAGATCATGACCTGAGCCGAAGTCGGTCGTTTGACTGACTGAAGCACCCAGGCGTCCCAATAATTGAAATTTTAAAATAAGAGAAAAGGGGCAACTCTTCCTTATTGTGGAACTCCAATTGCTAGCAGTGAAAGGAAAAAAAGGAAGTAGAGATCACTCTTAATCAAACACCATGGGACCGATAGCAGTCAAGAACCATTAACAGGTGCTAAAATTATTGAAAGTATGAACAAAAACATATTTGTATAGAATTGAAGTGTCTTTCCATAAAACATTTATTTTTTTTTTATTTTTTTTTTTTTTATTTTTTTTTTATTTTTGGGACAGAGAGAGACAGAGCATGAACGGGGGAGGGGCAGAGAGAGAGGGAGACACAGAATCGGAAACAGGCTCCAGGCTCCGAGCCATCAGCCCAGAGCCTGACGCGGGGCTCGAACTCGCGGACCACGAGATCATGACCTGGCTGAAGTCGGACGCTCGACCGACTGCGCCACCCAGGCGCCCCAAAACATTTATTAATTACAAAAAGGAAAGCAGTAACTTTATGGTGAAGAAGTCTGGCACACACCACCTGAACCATGTGACCGAGGTTAACATTGTGGTTAACATTGACCGAGGTTAACCAATGACCGAGGTTAACATTGTAAGTAACAAGACATACTGTCATCAGGTACCACCTGATATGACGTGTCCACGAGTACATCATTACTGTGGTATTCTGTCTAGAATCCCTCAATACAATCATGAGAAAACATCAGACCATCCCAAACCGGGAAACATACTGTAAAATAACTGGCCTAACAATTGACACAAAAGTGTCAAGGTGAGGAAAGAAATAGGCTGAGAAGATGTCACGTTGGATCCTGGACTGGAAAAAGGACCTTAGTGGGAAGATTGGCAAAATCCAAATACTGTATCTCGATTCGTTAATACTATTGTGTCTATGTTAATTTCCTGCGTCCGATAATTAGGACTTGGTAATAAGATGTGGACATTAGAGGAAACCGGGTGAAGGATTGGAGAGAAGTCTTTAGTATTTTGTAATTTTTCTATAAATGATTTCAAAACAAATAAACAAAAACCAAAACCAGAGGGAAAAGACAGGGGAACCACAATGTTAGGGGTGGCTGACTGCTCATAAGAAACAGTGGAGGCCAGAAAACAGTGGAACGACATCTTTAAAGTACAAGAAAACCACCTCCCCTACCGCTGTCAACATAGAAATGTAGATCTAAGAAATATTGCAAACGAGCAGGAAACGAATGAATATTGAGCATATTTGTTGCCAGGAGACCTTCACTGCAAGGTTTGTTAAAGGAAGTTTTTCAGGCTGAAGGGGCTGGGGAGTGGGACAGCAGGTTTGTTGAACCTCCGGTGCCAACAGAGCTAGGCTGAGGAGACACCTGGGTGATTGGGAGATTGGTTATAATTGTGGGAATTGAGCAAATAAGTAAATACGCGGGCAGACATGTGACCAGGCCGTGTGATCTGGATTGTGTGCCAGGGCAAGGACAGCACTGTGAACATGGTTTAGAGACTCTTCCCCAGCTGAGAGAGGCATGTGCAGCTGGTGTCTCAAACCCCGGGTCAGGAAGCCCAGCTACCCTTTGTGGGCTGGCTCCTCCTCTGTCCCCTTCAACTTGCTAGTGACATTTCTGCTGATGGGTGCTGCTCTTTTGCTGTATCCTAATGTTTAGGAGGTCTGAGGAGGAAGTGCCCACCTCTGCAGAGGGTGGGGCTGGAGGAACGGGCCCAGACAAGCCTACCTGGAAGAGATTACATCGGGGATATTTTGAAAGAGAAGTGTAATTTTCCAGGTGGAAGATTCAGGAAGGTCAGTCAGATGGAAAGCCATGGAGTGTCTGAGAATGCCAAGTTAATTTCCTGGGCTTAGGGTGGGAGATGAGGCTGGAAAGCTGAGTCAGGGCCAGGTTTCAGGTATCTTGCGTGTCTCGAGAGGGCTTAGGGAAGCCCAGGGGCAGGTTGAAAGCCCTTAGGGGAGCCCAGGAGCTGGAGAGACTTCCATATCCTCTTTGATGCATCAGGTTTGGTTTTTATGTCATTAGAGCTACCCATTGCGTCAGGAGCACCAGCCCCAGCCCCTGGCGGTCTGCTGCTCACATCCGCGGCGTTTTGCCCCTCTGAGCCGGCTGATTTCTGGTCTTGGGAAAGACCCAGAGACCCAGGGGAGGGATTGGCGGGGGGGGGGGGGGGGGGGGGGGGGGGGGGGGGGGCAGGCAGAGAGTGGGAAGGAAACCTTGGAGGAAAATACGATAAAGCTGCAAAGCCTGTGAGTTTGCGTTTGCAGGAAGTGTATTGGCCCTACGTTGTTGATCACTTTCCATACGCAAGCCAAGTATTTGTAGAGAGAGGCCCTTTATGGACATCATTGCTTACACAAGCTTGAGATGCGGTCTTGTCAAGAGGCTTTCTGGAAAACCAAAGTAACCCAAAGGGGGAAAAACAGTGAATAACGAAGGACTAGACCGGTGCTTGGCATAGAGTAAACATTCAAAAGGTTGTCAAATAAACAAATTAAAGTGTGCATGAATGAAACTCAAGGTACAGAGGGAAAGTGCCTGGGAGTTCAGGTGAAAGAGAAAGCCCTCAGGAGGTGAGACTGGGTCAGGAGACGGGCCACAGGCTCCTGGCTTTTCTAAGCATACCCGGGATCCGGACGCGGACCCCGGGACCAGGATGTCTGCGGAGAACGTGCCCACGACCCCGCTCCGGTCCCAGCCTCGCCTCTCGAGGCGGGTCCCGGCCAGGCAGGGGGAGAGGAGCCGAGGTTTCCCACCACCCCCTTGCCGGCGCAGGGTCCAGGAAAGAGCGGGAGGGGAGGAAGCGCGAGTCGGCGGCCCGCCCCGTTTGTCCCACCCACCGCGTCCGCTCCCCTCCCCTCCCCTCCCGCTGCGGGAAAAATGGCCGCGGGCGCCACTACTCGCTGTGGGGCGGGCGCGGCGGCGGCGGCGGCGGCGGCGGCGGCGGCGGCGGCGGCGGCGGCGGACGAGATGCGAGCGCGGCCGCTCTGGGCCGCCGTGCTGGTGCTGGGGGCGCTGGCGGGCGTCGGTGTCGGAGGTGGGTGAGGCTCCCGCGCTGCGGGGACGCGCCGCGCATCCTGCCGCCGCGGTGTCTGCGGACTCGGAGCCGGGAAACCCGCGGGCCGCCCCCACGCGTCTGCGCTCCGAGTGCGCGGGGCCAGGCTGGGCCGCCGGAGCCCGCAGCCGGGGAGCTTCCCGACCCCGCGGTAGCAGGGCTCAGAGGCCACCTAGGGGCGGGTCCTCCAGGACGCCGGAGCCCTTAGGGGAGTCGGGCGCCTGCCCCCGGCAGCCTCGGCGCGCGCGCGCGCGCGGGGGGTGGCGGGCGCACCTTCGGGGCGGCGCGCATCGCAGGTGGTCTGGGGCGTGCGGAGGCCGGCTGGCTCGGGTGGGCGCGGCGAGCTGCGGCTTCCCGGGGCTGTTCCCGCGCGCTGTCGAGGGATGTGGTTGTAGCTGCTCGGGATGAGAGTGTGTGCGCGCGCGGGTGTGCCCGCTCCTGCACATTCCTCTCTCTCCTTGGGTTACACTTTCTCCCAAGTTTTCTTTTCTTCTTTTTCCTTGGTGGCTCCCGGCAGGAGCGGTTCGGAGGAGGGTGAGGGCTCTGGCTCCCACCCTCCTCCTGGGTCCTGGGTTACAGCAGTGCCTCCGCTTCCGGGATCGCCCTCCAGTATATGCGAGGAGCCACACCACGGGTCCCTGTTACTGGCTTCGATCCCTGGCTTTGTCTCTCCTGCTGTTGCACACACCATGCCAAGGCGGTTAGCATTCGATTCGGCCTCATTGGGCCTGGGGAGCGGGTGGAGGGGCAGAGATTACAGTCTAGGGATGCTGCCCGTGGTCCTTCCGGAGCCCTAGTGACCTTGCCAGGGAGAACTCTGGCTCCTGGTCCGCTAGGGCGTTCCTCTGCAGAGGACACCCATGTGTACATATATGTACTCTTAATGAAACCAGTAGTACTCCTTGTAAGACCATTTAAATCCTGCAGGAGGTATTTAAAAGAGATAAGTCCATATCAAAGATAGCTCTTCAGAAATACTTTGATGACTGCCTTCAAGATCTTGTGTGTGTGTGTGTGTGTGTGTGTGTGTGTATAAAAGATTATACAGGACAAGGCAACAATATTAAAAAAAACACTTTAGTGTATGGTTGACATACAAAAAGCTGTATATATTTAATGTATATGACTTGATGAGTTTGTAGATAAATGTACACCCAGGAAACCATCCCCACAATCTGTATGAATGATATGATGGGGGAGTTACAGATCATTTATAGGGGACTAAGCTGTTTTTACCGAAGCTTCCCATGCGATAGATGCTCAAACATGTCAGCTGATGTCTTCAGCCTACAGTGAGCAGCCTGGTGACCATAGGACAGAAATACGCATCTCCAGCCTTGTGTCCTGGGAGGTGTTAGAGCCGCGGTTCAGATGCTGCCTGGTGTCGACGAGGGCAGTGGGGCTGCCTGCTTCCGTGAACTTAAAACATTTTCTTTTTACGTCTACAGCTTTCTGAATTTCTGAATGATTTCTGAGTCTAATCATTATATTCTTATAGTCTTAGAAGGAAATAAAGTAACCTAAGGTAGAGCCTAGCATCGTGCAGGTGCCAGTATTAGTGAAGATGAGGAGTGTACCTGTCATTTTGGTGTCTCTTCCTCCACCCCTCCCTCCTGGTCTTTTTTGTAGATCTGGTTTACAGAGTTGTAATGATCCATATAGGATACCACCACATTGACATACTTAAGTTTGCATTAAATATCCTTTGGGAGATCTGTTCACAGATTCGTCGTTGATTGGGATCATTCCAGCTGTTGTGATGGGTTGTGCTGAGCCAGCCCCAGACTCCTTCTGAGAGCCAGGGTGGAGAAGTATTTAAGAGCTTGCTCTCTAGAGTCAGACCTCCAAAATAATAGACTCCTGGTAAAAGCAATTTCAATTACGTTTAAATCCCCTACCCCAGGGTTGAATCCCCCGCTGCTGGGTTGCAGGTGTTGTCAGATTCCTGGGGAAGCAGGAGGTTAGGATGAGAGCGGAAGAGGGTTGTTGGTCCACACAGTGTTGAAGGGACACACAGAAAGAGCTGGGTGGTGGCACAGAGAGGCTGTCCCAGAATAGGAGAGTCTGGTATGGGGAGAAGCGAGGTCGTTTGAGGGTAGAATTGAAATTTGGAATTTACATGCAAAGATGATCTTTCTGGCTTCACCCAAGAGGTATTGGGTTTTGTGGCTTCCCGAGTTTAAGTCTTTATTCTAACCTGAGACCTGAGGGACAACTAGTTTTGTTTGCTGTCACCATCTAAGTTGATTAGTTCTGAGCTGAAGTGCTAATTTCTTCTTCTGAGTTTATATCCTGGAAACTCTCCAGATGAAGCTTCTGCAGGAACCTTCAGGGCCTGGAGAGACATGGCAGGAAGGCTTGTTGGCTGGGGAAAGGGACAGCTATGGTTTAAAACCAGCCAGATGCGTGTTTAATTCTTGATTTTGCCTCTTATTGGCTGTGTGACCTTGGGCAAGTTACTTCATCTCTTGGGAATCTCAGTTTCCTCATCTGTAAAGTGGAGAAAACAGTACTTCGATGATTATGCCAATTAAATGAGATAAAGGCACAAAATAAGCATTCAACAAATGGCATTTACTATTTTATTATTATTATCAGTTATTATTTTAGAGAGAGAGAATGTGAGTAGGGGATCGGGCAGAGGGAGAGAGAGAATCAGCACAGAGCCCTACACGGGTCTGGATGTGGGGCTCGATCCCATGACCCTGGGATTATGACCTGAGCCGAATCAAGGGTCAAACGTGCAACCGACTGAGCCACTCAGGCACCCCAAATGGTGTTTACTATTGCCATTATTCCTATCCATGGTACCTACCATGTGTTGGAGACAAGAACTATTACTGCTTCATGCAGGCATGCAACCCAGGCTCCCAGAGTGAGACCAATGGAGTCCCTTATTCCATACCCTTGTGACATTCCGCCATTGGTGGTGTGGCATATCTCAGCCACTCTCACCCAGCAAGAAGCCACAGAAGAGACCAAGGAGAAAAGAGGCCCATCATTTGCTTTATATACTAGAAAACCTTAAGTTCTGTCTCTGGGAAAAGAGGAAAGTGAAAGACATTCACAAGATTTCAGGTGCTGTGAGGAGAAGGACATGTCTGTTTTGTTCAGTGCTGTAGGCCCAGTGACTGGCACCCTGGCAGCCAAAATAAATACCTAGGGAAGGCTAGCAAAAGGCATCTGGAGGTGATGTGCCTCATTGCAAGAAACCCAGTATTTGAATATCTGCACTGATTCACAGAGGAGCCTCCAGTGTTCCATCTGGGCATTCTGGAGATTTTTAGAATACAGCTGAGACCATGAATTCTTTGGGCATTTGGATCTCTGCACTATGGTGCCTTAGACCTCTGTTCTCAGGGGACCCTCTGTGGATTGTCTGCTTTTCTCCCCTCTCTCCTGGGAGGAGACACTCAGGAGGGAAGCTTTCTCCTTTACCTCCCTCAAAACCGTGTGAGTGGTAGAGATCTCCTGGGGACAGCATAAGATGGGGTAAGGAGGCGACAGTGAGAAGGGGGAAAATGGATATGACTCTGGAATTTCCTAATAGAAATTCTTCCTCTGTAACTCCCCACCACACTCAGGATCTCTGGTTATCATCCCCTCCCAGCCCTGCGAATCCTTCTGCCTCTGTTGGCAGAAATAGCCAAGAAGCATGCCCACAGGAACCACAACTCATGAATCAGCAGACAGATAATTAACTGGGGGAGTGACTGAGCAGCTTCAGGGATAAACCACTTGGCCTGAGCCAGCCCCCTCTGCTGCCCACAGAGCTGGCCTGCTACTTCACCCCATCGCCTCGCCTCCTTGCCCCTGAGCTCTGCCCGTTCCTAGATGGGAAGATCATTGTGTTTGAAGGAACTCGGTTCCTGAGTGCCAATGCAGGTGGGAGTGGGAGAATGATACTGTCTATTCCTGTGTAAGCTGCTGCTGTTTATTGCAACGTGAAACTATCCAGCAAAAGAAATGTGTAAAATCTGCCTTTTTCCCCCATGTACATAGTGTCTCCGGGAACACTCTTTTTATTATTTATTTATTTTTTAGAGAGAGAGTGTGCACATACAAGCAGGAGGGGGGGCAGGAGGTAGGGAAGGGGCAGAGAGAGAGAGAGAGAGAGAGAGAAAGTCTTAAGCAAGCTCCACGCTCAGTACAGAGCCCAATGTGGGGCTTGGCTGGGGGCTCCATCCCATAACCTTGGGATGGTAACCTGAGCCAATATTAAGAGTCAGACACTTAACTGACTGAGCCACCCAGATGCCCCTCCAGGAACACTCTTTTTAAAGTGAGGTTTACTGGAGGGTAATTTACATGCAATAAAATCCATCCTTTTTAGGTATATGGTTTTTTGAATTGTGACACACGTTTAATCAAGTATCCATCACCATGATCAAGATACAGAATATTTCCATCATCCCAAAAGGTTCCCTTGAACTCCTTTGTCATCAGTACCCTATCCCCACCTTTAGTTCCTGGCAACCTCTGATCTGTTTCCCGTCCTTACAGTCCTACCTTTAATGGAACGTCATATAAATGAAGTCATAGCCCATTAAGTCTGCCTTCTTTCACATAGCGTGACACATCTGAGATTCATCCATGTTGTGGAGAACCCCAGAAAGCCCAGGGGTTATCTAGGTCTACTTCATCTTCCTCAGGTGCTGAGGCGGTTACCCTGATGGGGTTCCTGGGTGGCTCAGTCTGTTAAGCGTCCGACTTCAGCTCAGGTCATGATCTCACAGTCCATGAGTTCGAGCCCTGCGTCAGGCTCTGTGCTGACAGCTCAGAGCCTGGAGACTGCGTCGGACTCCGTCTCTGTCTCAAAAATAAATAAAAACATTAAAAAAATTAAAAAAGAAAAGAAAGCAGGGGACCATGTGAATGAAACCCAGATGCAACTTTCCATTTCTAAATTTTCTAACGGGATCAATGCCTTTGAGCCATGTATAACCCATTTGATTTCCCCAGTGCTAAGTAGTGATCTCTTCAGGATATTGGAGAGGACTTTGCAGCAACCAGCACTTTTATTATTAGTCTGGAAAGGAATGCGTATTTTGTGGCCAAATATGGTACATCACAATCCTTGTTAAGTAAACCTGGAGCTATTCTACCTTTTAAAATTTTTTTGCGGGGGTGGGGGGCACCTGAGTGGCTCAATTGGTTAAGCGTTGGTCTTCACCTCAGGTCATGATCTTGTGGTTCGTGGGTTGGAGCCCTGCGTTGGGCTCTGTGCTGGCAGCTCACAGCCTGGAGCCTGCTTCGGATTCTGTGTCTCCCTCTCTCTCTCTCTGCCCCTCCCCCATTCACACTTTTTCTTTCTTAAAAATAAATTAAAAAAAAATTTAAAAATTTTTTAAAAATGTTTAATTAAAATTTTTGATAGCATATCTGAAAATAATAAGTCTTCCTTCTGGTTTTTAGTCATATTCCCACAAAAAGACTAGTCTCCTTCCCCGCCCCCCCCACCCAGCATTTCTTAGCTCAATTGGTGAAGACATTCAGACATTCAAGGAGAGAATGAGGTGATATGTGCTCATTTTAAGAAAGTCAAACATTGGAGAGTAAAATGGCTAGTTTCCCTTTAATTCTGTTCTCCCATAACGTTCAATATTAAATAGATGGTGTGTTCTATTTTTTTTAATGTTTATTTATTTTGAGATAGAGCACGCGTGCTCGATCACAACTGGGGGAAGGGACAGAGAGAGGGCGAGAGAGAGAGAGAGAGGGAGAGAGAGAATCTCAGGCAGGCTCTGCAGGGTCAGCACACAGCCCCAATGCAGGGCTCGGATTCATGAACTGTGTGAGATCATGACCTGAGCAGAAATCAAGAGTCAGACGCTTAACCGACTGATCCGCCCCAGTGCCCCCAGGTGGTGTGCTCGATTCAGATTTTCCTCCATGTATATATAATAATTCTCATGTGTGTTCCTATGCCTCTACCTAAACTTGTGCTATTTCTTTTTTTAAGCTTACAAAAAACACCTCCTTTCATGCAGGAAAAAAAAAAAAAAAGTCAGTGTGAAAAGATCTGCGGGTCGGAAACTGAGAAACCTATATTCGATTCCCAGCTGTGCAAGCTTTTTCATCCGTTTGCTGGGTGACTTTGCACAAGCCATCTTCCCCCTGAACCTGGTCGGGCTCTTGGTGTCTCAGGGGCTGCAAAATGGAAGGAGATGGAGGGAGAGACTTTGGTTCACACCTGCCCCTCCTCACCTTCAACTGGAGAAGCTTTTCCTTTAACTAATTCATATCATGGAACTCCATGTAAAGATTTCTTTGTGGGGGGTGGGGGGCAGGGAAGGGGGAGATCTACAGTTAAAAACAGGCTTGAAAAATTTCGCACCAGAAGAGAGCTCCAGAGGTTTGGCAAAAGGCACATTCAGTAGCCACTTTAAGAAGTCCCCGTAGTTATGGGGCGCCTGGGTGGCGCAGTCGGTTAAGCGTCCGACTTCAGCCAGGTCATGATCTCGCGGTCTGTGAGTTCGAGCCCCGCGTCAGGCTCTGGGCTGATGGCTCGGAGCCTGGAGCCTGTTTCCGATTCTGTGTCTCCCTCTCTCTCTGCCCCTCCCCCGTTCATGCTCTGTCTCTCTCTGTCCCAAAAATAAATAAAAAACGTTGAAAAAAAAAATTAAAAAAAAAAAAAAAAAAGTCCCCGTAGTTAACCTAAATCTCTGTGCTAAATGGGATTCCTGGGTCGAGAAACCCCGGGCCTGTGAGATCCACCCGTGGTTTCAAACCCTTGCTTTAGCCACTACACGAGGTAAGCTCCTCCAGGTTAAACCTCTGCTGGAGCTGCGGGAGGGCGGGTGTGACCACCTCTCTGAGATGAGGGGAACGTGGCTACATATTGAGACTGATGAGCGATCTGGGACTGCTACATATTGAGAACAGACCATACCCTGCTCTCTCCCGGGCGGTTCCTGAAGGGAGTGGGCCAAAGTCTATTCCTGAGTTCCCGCTGGATTTCAGATTCAAAGAGGCTAACGGGTGCTGATGCTGCAGATGTCCCGGCTTGTCGGAAGCCTGGCATGCTCTGGGGAGCCTACATGTAGGTGAATGCCAGTGTACAAAATGAGACAGGACTGACGACATTCAGAATTAGCTCTAATTTTTTTTTTTTAGCTTATAAAAGTAATTCCGCTTGTAAAAAAAAAAAAAAAAAGTTGAAGCAGTGCAGAAGTAGGATAATGCAAAGTACCAAGTCCTTTGTAGTCTTGTCCTTAAAGATACCCACTGTTAATAGTTACTCCAGTTTTTTTCCCCCATGTGTGTCACCATATGCAGTTATTTATTCTTATTGTTATTTCTTTTAAAAAAATTTTAAAACCTGTTTTGAGAGAGAGACAGTACAAGCTGTGCAGGGGCAGAGAGAGAGGGAGGCGTAGAATCCAAAGCAGGCTCCAGGCTCTGAGCTGTCGGCACAGAGACCGACCCGGCGCTCGAACTCGTGAACTGTGAGATCGTGACATGAGCCGAAGTCAAGACGCTTAACCGACTGAGCCACCCAGGCGCCCCTCGAAGCATGTTTTATGTCAGTTTATATCTTTCCATTATTTATCCTAAGAGATATAATTCTTGCCAGAAGGCATACTGTTATATGGATGTAGCAGAATTTACTTAATGGATTCCCTGCTGGCGGACTTTGGGATCATTCCCATGTATTTGCTACTACAAATAAAGCGGCAGGGAGTCTCCTTGTTCATTGTCTGCACCTTTGTTCAAGTGTTTCTGCAGGTTCAATTTCTTGAACCGAAGCTGCTGGGTCAAAGGACATGAATGTTTTACATCTAAATTGTAATAGGTTTTGCTGAGTTGTTTTCCAAAACGGTGGGAGTAATTTGCCTTCCTACCAAGACAGGGTGGGGAGGGGAGGGGGTGGGGACCGTGAGGACCATTGCCTGCTGTCCGTACCCACCAGACGTGAGCTGGAGGAGGAGGAGGAGTAGCAGAACTGGACAGCTGCATGCCAAGGAGGTCACCAACAGGGCACCGCTGGGCTGGGCCTCAAACAGAGCTTGGTACCAGCTCGCTTCTTCTCTGTGCTGAGTGTGTCACTTGGGAGGTGGGGCCTGTGCTGATAACATTTTCCAGAGCTTGAGATGCAGCATTTGAATCAAATGTCTGTCAAGCTGTTAAGAAGAAATGGGCGTTTGTGCATTGTGTGAGTGGTCTTGGGCCCAGGGATGCTAGGCCTCCTAGACTGGGAGTCACTCGTGATGCTTTCTGGCTGGAATATAGACGTCCAGGACTGGCGGAACCTTGAAGATCTTCTAACCCAACACTGTTTGCTTTACAGAGAAGGAGAAAGGGAGACCCTGAGCGTTGAAGGGACCCTCCCAAGGTCATACAGCTCGTTTAGTGGCATTGGTAGGCTCTAGCCCTGGGGGCTCTTGTCTCCAGGCCAGCGATTTCTTCAGCATATCCTTTTAGAGGCAGAGGGTCCTGTGAGTCTGACCCTGGGGCAGGGCTGGGGCAGCGGTGGGGATGGCATTCCTAACGCAGGAAGCAGTTAGAGGGAAGGTGAGGAGGAAGGAAGCCAACATTTACTGAGCATCCACCACAGGTGGTTCTTCCACATAAATTATCTCATTTAATCCAAACAACGCCTGAGATAAGTACTATGTCCATATTTGGGAGCATGGGGAAAGGAAGCAGCCATTTGGGGTCTCCCGTGTTTGGCCGATGTGGCTGCATCAGGCCCTTTAAATACCAATGAGCAATTACGAGTCCTTGAGTAGAGACTACAAGAGTCACTGTTGTCGGAGCCCCAGGGAGACGAATGGGCCTGCTGGAGGCTACCTAGCCGGCCGAATGGCAAAGAAGTGGCTTTGGACCTGAGATCCCCTGCCTACAGTTCTGCTTGTTTTCCCCACCACGTTCACTGTTACGCAATAATAATGATCATTGATTTTACCACGGCTGCCCTATGGTGTTGCTCAGGGTCTGGGTGTTAATGTTATATGACAACCATACAGAAGGTAGGACTCGGTCCGAGGAGGGGCCTTCTGCAGTGTTCTGCACACGGCTACCTCATTAACCCAGTTGGAGATGCAAACCAGGCATGATCTGGCTTTACTTACGAGGGCAGGGCCTACTGGCTGAAGAGTCAGTGAAAGGGTATGGCCGGTGGTGAAAACATTCGAACTTTGTCCAAGCAGGTCCACTTGCTAGGGAGCAAACCTGTCTTTCTACCGTGCCCCACATGCCATCCGGCAGTAAGTCCTTGGAACATGTCTAGGGTCTGACCACACTGTTAACACCATTACTATCCCGATCCAAATCCCTGCCGTCTGTTGCCTGAATTATTGTAATAGCTTCCTAACTGGTTTCTTTTCATCTTGTTCCCCTTAGGTCTGCCTTCCTTTCAGTGGCCAGGAGGACCTTTTCTCTACTCACGTTTGCTCAAATTCCTCTCGTGGCTTTCCATCATATGGAGAATGAAAGCCATACTCCTTACCATGGTTGTAGCTTTCTAGCGTTTTGGTCCCTGACTGCTTCTCCAGCCACTTCTCTGCCTCTTTCCTCCTCCCTCTCTCTTCCTGCTACTTCTTTAACAGGCTGAAGTCCATCTCGCACTTGTGGATTCTTTCTGGAATGCTTGTCCCCTAGATCTTCTCATGACCCACTTGTATCATTTTGAAATGTCAACTCAGAGAGGCCTTTCTTTTTCTCTTTTTTCCCCCTTTTCTTAATTGTTTTTTTTATTTGAGTACACTTGACATACATGTTACATTAGTTTCAGGTGTGCAACGTAGTGATTCAACATCTCTATACATTATGCTACATTCCCGAGTGTAGCCGCCCATTGTCCCCATGCGACGCCATTGTAATACCATCGACTGTATTCCCTATTCCCATGACTTACTCATCCCAATGCTGGAAGCCTCTATCTCCCAGTCCCCTTCACCCATTTTGCCCATCCACTTATCCCCTTTTCCCTCTGGCAAACATTGTTTGTTCTCTGTATTTATAGGTCTGATTCTGCTTTTTGTTCGTTCATTAATTTGTTTTCAAGATTCCACATATAAGTGAATCATATAGTATTTGTCTTTCTCAGTCTGACTTATTTCACTTAGCATAATACCCTCTGGGTCCATCCATGTTATCACCAATGGCAAGATCTCATCCTTTTTTATGGCTGTGCAATATTCTAGTGTGTGTGTGTGTGCGTGTGTGTGTGTGTGTGTGTGTGTGTATTACATCTTCTTTATCCACTTATCTATTGATGGACACTTAAGTTGCTTCCAAAGTTGGGTATTGTAGATAATGCTTCAGTAAACATAGGGGTGCATGTATCTTTTTGAATTAGTGTTTTTGTTTTCTTTGGGTAAATACCCAGTAGTGGAATTATTGGATCATATGATGTTTCTGTTCTTAATTTTTGAGGAACCTCCCTACTGTTTTCCATAGTGGCTGCACCAACTTACATTCCTACCAACAGTGAATGAGGGTTCCTTTTTCTCCACATCCTCATCAACACGTGTTATTTCTTGTCTTTTTGATTTTAGCCATTCTGACAGGTGTGAGGTGATATCTTATTGTAGTTTTGATTTGCATTTCCGTGATAATGAGTGATGTTGAGCACCTTTTCATGTGTCTGTTGGCCATCTGTAGGTCTCTGGAAAAATGCTTATTCAGGTTCAGAGAAGCCTTTCTTGACCATGTTCTCTAGAAGAGACTTCTTCCCCTCATTGATGTTATTCTTTTATTCTCCTTTTGTTTTTTTTAAAAGCATTTGCCACTGGTTGAAATTGTCCATTTTTGTTGTAAGTTTTTGTTTTTGTTTTTGCACTAAAATTTGAGCTCCACAAGACTAGGGGGCTTGTTTCGTTCCACAATATGTCTCCAGTGCCTAGGAGAGCGCCAGGCATAGGTAGGTGCTTCATGAATAGTTGTTGAGTAAATGAATGAATGAACACCAACACCACTGATGTATATTAGTATAAAAGTATAAAGCTGAAGTGGCCATGTTCCTATTATCTATAGATGGATTAGCCATAGCAAAATTTTCATTCCAGAATGGCTTTTTTTTTTCTCAATCACATAAAGTATTTAAGGGCAGTGTTTCTCGAAATCGTGTCATATATGCTATAGAAATGCAAAACCTTTTTGTATTATCTTCTTAGGGGTGCTACAACTGTGGGGCTTAACGCAATGAACTTTATTCTAGTCTCCCTGGAGGCTAGAAAACTGGAGGCAAGGTATCAGCAGGGCCCTGCTTTCTCAGAGACTCTGGATAGAATCCTTCCCTGATGCTTCCTGTCTCCTGGTGGTTGTTGGTACTCTGGCATTCCTTCCCTTCCAGTTGGATCACTCCGATCTCTGCCTCTGTCATCACATGGCATTTTCTCTGTATGTTTGTCTTCACATGGTGTTTTTCCCCTGCAAGGATATCAGTCAGGCTGGGTTAGGCCTCCCCTAAGGACCTTATCTTGATTATATCTGCAAAGATCTTGTTTCCAAATAAGGTCACAGTGGTAGGCACTGGGGGTTAGGACGTCAGCATATTTTTCTGGGGGCACAGAATTCAACCCATAACACATTTTAATATTGGTAGAGGCAAATTATACACAAATGCCTTCTGATGTCACATGCCATATTTAACGAACTGTGATGCACTTTTTTAAATCTCTGAAATTATGGTACATCCTACATCCATAGTCTTAGATATGGTGAAACGTGGAAATTTGGATTTCCTGCCATTTTGGGTGATGCTTCCTGGAGCTTTATGCTCAGAGGTGCGTGTTACCTTGAACTTCACTTTTCCCTTCCCCTTCCCCTTCCTTAGATTACTGAGCTGCTGCTACATGTAATGAAGGAACAAAAATAAAATAAACTTTCTTAGCAGATTGCTCTAAGAAAGCTCTAGAGAAACTTGTGGATCCATATGGCAGTTAGCATGAGATGTTTTGTTCTTGGATGACTCACTCAGCCAGGTGACTGCAATGGAAGATCAGGCCCCGCCAAGTCAGCCGGTGTCCCCGTGGACCTAATTGGGAAGTGACTAGTCAAAGGTCAGTGGCAGGGCTGGAGAGCCAGGCCAGACCTCCTTTCTGGCAGATAGCAAGACAGTCCGTGGTGTATGCAGTGTGGATCACCCTCCCTTCCCACTAAACACCTCTCCTTTTGACTTAGCCCTTTCCTGAAGCACCCTGGCTTCACTAGGGTGGCCCATTCCTGCATTCTGGCATCCTGGCTCATTGGACAGTGTGTCCTCAAAATAGCTCTCATTGACGCATTATGACTTCCACTTGTTCCAACTCCCTTCCTAGTTCCTCTTTTTTCCCCCATTTTCCCCATCCTTTGTCTCTCTTCTGGTTTTGTGAATCGGGCTGACGTGCCAAACCACAGCCTTTCCTTCCACTGCTTTTCAGGCAAATTTCTTGGCGGTCTTGTCTATATTTTCTTTTCTTTCTTTTTTAATGTTTATTTACTGAGAGAGAGAGAGAGAGAGAGAGAGAGAGAGAGAGAGAGATTGAATCCTAAGCAGGCTCCAAGCCACCAGCACAGAGCATGACGTGGGGCTCGATCTCACGAACGGTGAGATCATGACCTGAGCTGAAGTCAAGAGTTGGACGCTTCACCGGCTGAGCCACCCAGGCGCCCCTCTCTCTATTTTCTACTTGGCCTTCTCCTCTTGGCCATCCCTCCTGGACTGGATTTTCAAACACTAATATTCCTGACTCCATTTAGAAGTTAGATCTGACAACTGATCGTTTTACTGTAGTCTGATGCTTTCTGGCTCTGTGCTCCCACCACCCCCCTGTTCAGGGCATGCTCAGCAGTGTGTCTAGTGTCGTGTAGAAGAGTGGCTTCAGGGAAAAAGTAAGAAGAAAGTAAAACATTCACCTGCCTCAAACAGCTTGGGACTCAGGATGAAAACAGCAAGGACAAAAACGACAGCCACTGTAGCAGCAGCAGCAGCCTTTAGGGAGTGCTTCCTGTGTGCCAGCCCTTTGTGCTCAGAGTTTGACAGGGACTTGTTTCATTTAATCCTTATAGCCACCCTGTGAGGACCAGGGCCCTGTTTGCTTGCTCTGGCTAAACCATCAGAGGAAATGGGTGGTGGGGTTGCTGATTGTTTTCAGCGACAAAGTTCTGATGAAGATTGCCACTTCTCTGGCAGGGCTGAGTCTGGGCCCTTGAGGCTGAGCAAGAACACAGGCCTTATGAATGGCTGGAAACAGAGGCCCAAACTCCTTCCACATGTTCAGGAGGGAGGGGTGGTCTCAGAGCTGAAGCTCATTGAATCAGCGTGGCCCAGGCGCAGAAACTTCTGATGAGTCAGTCACTTTTAGCCACGGCGATCCGATCCGGGGAACCTGCCTTTGGTGGTAGGTCTTGGTGGGGGGTATTGTGGGGGGAATCACTGGTTCTCATGAAATCAACCTATGATTCACTAAGAGAGGAAAGGGGAACGGGCTCTCATGACTCCCCGGGCATGACTTCCTAAAGAACAGATCCCAGCGGCTTGTCTCATCCTCTGGGGTCATGGGCTGCCCATTCACCGGGAGGGGGCCTGCTGTTATTTATTTCCCATCTGGCAAGGCTTTCTATTGTGGCTACGAGAGTCAAGGGCTCCTAGGCAAATACATGCTAATTTGAGAGTGAATGGGTGGAAAAATGGATAGCCTGGGGAGAGTTTTCAAAAATAATTGGAGGTGCCCACACCTCCCATGGTCCTCTTCTCTAGTCTCACTCTTCCCGAGGTCTCCCCCTGCCTCTTCCCCCCAACCCCAGTGAAAACCGATGGCATTTATGTCTGGAATTACCCCCCTCGATGCTGATTCCCATGGAAACTTTGAGGAGGGAGACAGAGACCTAAAACATTTTGAGCTATGCTTCCAGTAAGGCAGTAAAGGTGGGGGGGGGGGGGGCGGCGGGGGGTGTGTGCTCACATCTGGCCAGGGAAAGAGCCACCACGAGCTGAGACATGGCCAGGCAGTCCTCGCAAGGGGAGGCCTCCTGGTTGCCTCGTGGATTCTGAACTGTGAGGTCCTCTGAGGCCAGCAGCTCCTGGCTACCTTCCTTCCATTATAGACAATGCGTGGCTGAGGGCTGCCCCAACTCAGAGGTGGCCTTGGTAGCTCAGGGCCAGGCCGGGAGCCACTGCTGTGATTCCCACGACACGGTCCTCGCGCTCGCTCGGTGAGAGTGTCAGTCAAGTCAGAGCCTGGGGCCCAGAGGTTCCTCATGGGCTGGTAGCGGCACCCCACTTGGGGAACTGTGGATTTGGGAAAAGCCTTTGAAAGTTAGACTCGAGCTCTGAGGAAGTCTGGGGCTTCCGGGATTCCACATGTGATGCTGGTGTTTTTAGGAGAACAGTGGAAGTTTAAATTGTCACAGGCACTGTTTCAATGCATTTGCATGTTTTATAATGGAACTCAATGCATAATTTGGAGACGTGAGCTCGGTTGCTTAAAAACACAAAATATAACTGATCCAGGCCAGTGCCTTTCAATGTGTTCCACTGTATATCTATGGAGCATCTCCTGTGAGCAAGGACTGGGGCTGGATGGGGCTGGTTGGGGCTGGACGGGGCTGGATGGGACTGGATGGGGCTGGACGGGGCAAGCCTCAAGAGGCTTATTAAAATCTATTGGGTGGCAGTGTTGTTAAGATAGATAGATGAACAATTGTAACGTTAGGAGTTACGAGTGAAGAAACAGGCTAAGAGGAGATGCATACTCTCCCAAGGCCACGTTAGCAGTGGTGACTCAACGAGGACCGCAGTCCACTGATTGCACGCTTCCCTCTTCTGTTAGCTCCCTCCACCCCCTGGTGAGGCCCTGAGATGGATATCGGTAAAACGTAATTTTTTAAAGAGGTAAAAGTACGTTACCATACAAGTGTAACACGCACATGTGCCAAAGATTTTATTCAGCTTAATTAATGAGGGAGTCAGGTTAAGTCAAAAGAAAATTCAGGGAAGGGAGGGGCGCCTGGCTGGCTCAGGGCATAGGACATGCGACTCTTGATCTCAGGGTTGTAAGTTCAAACCCCACGTTGGGTGGAGAGATTAATTAAAAATAATTTAAAACAATCTTTAGAAAATTCAGGGAAGGGAGATTTATAGTTGGTAGTTGAAAGGAACGCTGAAATCAGTTACCTAATATTTTCAAAATTGGTTAAAGGCAATAAAACCAGACAGAAATCATTTGCATCGCTGTTGGATAAGAACCATATACACTGTTATTATCAAGAATCATTTCTTTTTGTTTGTTTATTTTTATTTATTTTGGGAAAGATACAGAGAGCAAGCAGGGGAGGGGCAGAAAGAGAAGGAGACAGAATCCCAAGCAGGCTCCATGCTGTCAGCGCAGTGCCCCGTGCGGGGCTTGAACTCACAAACCATGAGATCGTGACCTGAGCTGAAATCAAGAGTCAGACACTTAACCGACTGAGCTACCCGGGCACCCCAAGAATCATTTCTATTGTTACTGGTTTTCTACAAGTTAACCTCTACTTTTATAGAGTTCTAAAATGTCCTAATCAATAGAAGTCAAACAAAGGTATGCACTCCTAGAAAATCAGATAATCCCTAAGTATGGTGGGTCTACTTGTCAACACTGGATACAACAGATAAAAATGGATAATTTTTCTTGACAATATTCTGTGTGTGTGTGTGTGTGTGTGTGTGTGTGTGTGTGTGTGTATGTGTGTGTATACACACATTTTCTGGGTATGTTTTGTCTAGGTGTTGGAAGGGAGTTCACACACGTTATAATAAAATAGACTTGAGACTTGCAGCTTGATAGGAAGTTTTGGGGGCATTGGGAAAACAATCTTTTTTTGATCAGGCTGATTTCCCTAAAAATAGATTTGCTGGTCTTACCAGCCGGGAGCAAAGGGACTACTTTAGGAAATTGGATGAAGGACCTGGGTCATGGAGAGGAATGTATCTTCCTCAGTATGTTCCTTACATTGGAAAAAGCCTTCCTGGGGACCACTGCGGAAGGGAGGAGGTTTACCTGGCTGAGCCCAGAAAGGCTGAACTAGGGGAAGCAGGGAGGATGAGAGCTTCCGCCCAAGCCAATGCCTGCGGTTTGCTTCCTGGCTAGGCTTCTCTGGGTTATTTCGATCTCTGTGGTGGCCTCTGCTCTTCCCCCTCCCTCCCCACACCCCAGGCTTTTCTCTGTCCCATGACAATGTGAAAACTGTTCACATTCGAATGGCCTTTTGTCATGTGCTGAGTGCTTCTCCTTCACCTCCCTGAATTCTTTGCACAAATCCTGTGAGGTGGGTGTTACCATTTCATAAAGGTTAACTGAGCAGCTCAGTTAGTCCTGGTACAGCTAGTAAAAGGAGCATTCAGAATTCAAATACAGGGGTGCCTGGGTTGCTCAGTCGGTTAAGTGTCCGACTCTTGATTTCGGCTCAGGTCATGATCTCGTGGTTCATGGGTTCAAGCCCCACATCGGGCTCTGCTCTGACAGCTCTGACATCGGGCTCTCCCTGCTTGGGTTTCTCTCTCTCCCTTTCTCTTTGCCCCTCCCCTGCTGTCTGTCTCTCTCTCTCTTTCAAGATAAATACATAAAAACTTTTTTTATACGTTTGTTTGTTTGTTTGTTTGTTTATTTATTTATTTTGAAGGAGAGTGAGAGAGACAGAGCACAAGCGCGGGAGGGGTGGAGAGAGAGGGAGACACAGAATCCAAAGCAGGCTCCAGGCTCTGAGCTGTCAGCACAGAGCCTGATTCAGGGCTCGAACCCACAGAGTGGGAGATCACGACCTGAGCTGAAGTCGGATGCTCAGCCGACTGAGCCACCCAGGTGCCCCTGAATATGAAAACTTAAAAATTAAAAAATAATTCAAATACAGGCCTTCCAACTCCAATTCCTGCTCTTCCAGCTTATCTCACTCAGCCTTTTCTGACATTTCTGGCATTCTCCCTGGACCATTCTACACCCTGACACCTTGATATATGTATTGGGAGTCTTGAGAGGGCTTCAGAAGATTTGCTTTGTCCTGGAAGGCCAGTGGAACACTGCCTGGCAGTGACCCCCACCACTGCCCCCCACCATATTTAGGCTGTGTGTTAATGTTAGTGCATCAGGGCCTGGGATCCCCACGTAGTGGCTGTGAATCCGTCGCACGAATAATTGGAGAGAGGGCACACTGCATTGCTCTGGGCCTCAGATTTTCCTGTGCACAATGTGGGTGTCAGACCAGTTGTTAATGAAAGCCTTTCCATCTGTTATGATCTGACACTGTGGGTCCATCTTGCTCCAAAGCTTGTCATCACTGGGGCCTCATCAGTGAGGGTGGCGGTGAGTTTCTCCTGACCTTTCTCGTTCTCTTTCCTCCTTACGAAACAGCCTGTGTTTGGTGAAGGTCTATGGTATGGTCAGACCTGCTGTGTGCATCTGAGAGCTATACATCTGAGCATTTGGGGAAGTTGGGAAGGATGGGGCAGGCCAGTTACCCTGTCAGGCCAAGTCGGTTGCTAACGCCTTTGTCTCCTTTGCAGTGTCCAACATCTGTACCACACGAGGCATCCACTCCTGCCAGGAGTGTCTGGCTGTGAGTCCTGCGTGTGCCTGGTGCTCAGATGAGGTAAGGAGAGGACATCTGACCTTCCTTCTTAACCCAGGCTTCGCTGCTTTTGTGCAGGAATGGACCCATAGGGTTATCTCCTCCCTGCTAAATACACAAGCCCCCGTGTCCCTTCTGAGCAGAACTAGAAGGAAGCCTTCAAATTGGTAGATGTCAACGTGAGCTGTCATGGGGTTGTTGCCGGGAACGCCGTCCAGACTCTGCGGTGTGACCCCCAGCACGAGCCAATGTGGTTAGGCTCCTGGCGTCACTGTAGCCATTGTCTCCCTTTGCCACACTTTGATTGCTTTTTTGTTGGGGTGGAGCACCCCGGGAAAGCAGGGTATCAAAAAGAGAGGCAGCAGAGGGTTATTGGTATAGAGGGGATGCTGGCATACAAACATCCTAGAGTTTTTAAAAGACCGGTAAAAGAAGAATCTTACACTTAACATGGCAGGGGTGGGGGACGTTCAGTCAGAAGATCTTTTCTCTTCCCTTTTCCTCTGTGATGTCTGGACCCCCACAGCTTTACCTGCTCCTCTCTCTCTTATTTTCCTCCTTCCTTCCCTCGCTTAGGTGTCAATGAGGGAAGGCGCTGGGCCCATTTGGTGAGGATACGAGGGTGACAGGAAAGGGTTAGCTGTGTCTAGGCAGAGGGTTTGTTGTGTCTGGGGCCCTAGGGAATGAGTGTGTCTGAGGGAATGGCTATGTTTGTGGCTGGGACGGGAATTTGGAGCTGGTGAGAGCTGGGGGGTGAGTGTGGCTGGAGGGAGTCCAGTGATTACAGACCGAGACTGAGTCATTGGCCTGGCCCCCGGCAGGTGTTTACCTGAACTCCTGGCCTGGCTGCTTCCCCACTACCTGAGGCGCCCTCTCTGTCACCACAGCACCTCTCTGCCCTCTGCAGTTTTCTGACTGCTCTAACCCAGCCTCCTCGTCCCTTTGCTTCTCTTCCTGATCTGCTGAGTTTCCTAAAAAGGCAACCTCCCTGGCAGGCTGGTGGGGGTGTGGGGAGAGAGAGTGGGAGCTGGGAGGCTGTGTTTATCCTTAGACAGGAGGACTGCCAGAGCTGCGGGGGCCAGCCCAACACACTACTTTGCCTCTGTACAGTTCAGCACAGGAACTGCTTCCAGAGGCAGCTGCCCAACATCTGGGCCACGTTGACTTCATTTAGCAAACGAAACATTCCCTGGGGCTGGGAGGGAGAGGTGGGGAGGGGGCGGGTGAATCCATCCTCCCTCCCCCCACCCCCATAGGTTCTCCACCCCTCTGGGCTGAGCTGGCTGCTCCAGTGTGATGGGGCCTCCTCCCTTGTCCTTTGCCATGTCCTCCTTCCCTTGGTTGCCATCATAATATCACTCAGCCGCTCTTGTAAGGAAGTTGGAATTCTGCAACAGAAGAAGGGAGAGCTGGATGGGGCGGATGCCTCCTTCTTGGATTGGATGGCCTGAAGCTGGCTGGAGCAGATGGGTAGCCAGGGGAGAAGCCCTAGTGTCACTCAAAGGATGCTCCCATCCCCTTTCCCTCCTTTTCAACCCAAAGTGAGAGAAAATGCAGGCAACTGTGGCCAAGAGGCATCTGGGGAAAAAGAAAACATATTCTTGGAGTGTCCGTCACCCCTTTTGCTCTGCATAAGGACATGCCCTGTAGCTGAGGTATGTTGAGGCCGAACCAGACAAAGCCCGTAGGTCATGTGACCAGATTTTGGAAATGCAAGTGCAGAATATTTATGGATGACCGTGGTGAATTTTGTCTCCTGGGGCAGACCAGGGGAGGATGGGGGGAGCGGGAAGGTGAGGGTAGGATCAAAGCGTAAGGTAGGACCTGCCTAGGAATGGTGGTGGTGGTGGGGGGGGATGGGGTGAGTCAGAGAGGAAATGAGTGTATCAAGGACCAAAGAAAACTAATGAGTAGAAGTAGAAGGTCCAATAAGATATTCTCTGGGAGAATGGAATATAAACAGGAAAGTGGGGGAGGCCAAGGGGTTAGAGAATGACTACAACTATCTCTGAGAAAGGGGGAGGAGGGGAGGAGAGATAGCGGAGGAGCCCAGTATGAGGCAAAGTGTGTCAGCCAGGGAGGAGTGGGGGTGTGGGAATCCCAGCCTGTAACCTGAACATGACTGCTGGTGGTGGTTGTTTTTTTGTTTTTTGTTTTTTTTTTTTGTCCGAGGGCTTCCCCTACACAGGCCAAGTTTAACTGCTGAAAGTGTCTTGGCTGTCGGCTTAAAAACCCAGAAGTGAACCATCTGGGCCATTTTGTATGTGACTTGTTGAATAATTGACCCTAGAGGGCCCTCTGCCTCTGCCTCCCTTACCTTAGCCATTGCAGGAAGGGTTGGCAGTGCCTGGAAAAACAACTGGTTGGGCTCAGCTTTCCCTTGGTCCTAGAGGACAGCAGCTCTGGGTGTGTATCACAAGTGTTTGGCCGGGTAATAGGAAAACATAGCCAAAGTGGATGAGTGCAGTTTTGGGTCCATCTGCACAGGGTGTGTTCCTGGAGGATTGGATACTGATACGGGTGGGGGCGGTGTACTGTCTCTGGGATGTGAATGTAACAAAGAGGCCAAGCTCCCCCAGAGATTCAACTCATGGTCTCGGCCTCCGTGGCGCCATGTTGGAATCTAGAACCTTCCAAACTTGCCTCGCTGTAAGAACCACCTGGGGTGCTTTTTAAATATCAAGGTTCCCCGGATGGATCCTGGACCTTTTGCACCAGCATGGGTTCTTATAGTAGCAAGTTTGGCAAATACTCCTGATCAAAGGGGCTGATCACTGGGGTCATGGTCGGTGGAGGTGGAGTTAAGGCAGCCAGCTAAAATTCAAGACACCCAGTAAAATTAGAATTAAATAACAAATAATTTTTAATGTAAGTATGTCCCAGATATTTGCTACATTTGGCAACTCTAAGTAGAGGGGAGGTACTAGAAATTCTTCTGTAGTCCTGAGTTTGCATCAGAAGGTGGACCAGCTGACACTCAGCCTGACAACCGAGGATGAAAGAAGAGGAATGGGTTTGGGTTTAGCTAAGTAGAAGACTCCAGTAGAGGTGACTTATTTTCTTCTCTGCATCTATCGGGGAAAGGTTTGAGGCTACTATTGAATTCTTTTTCAGTCGCATTATAATTTTGTTCTCACTTCTCTGCTGCTTTTTCTTTCTAGTTTTCTTTTAATCTGGAGGGTAAATGTTCATCTTGAGAGTTTTGCTAAATGTGTTATTGTAAAAATAAAAGGTATAATATTGAAAGTGTTCCCCTTCCCATAAACAATGGGGTATGGATACCAATAATCATAAACTAAAGTGCTTTTCTTTTCCTCTCCTTCTTTCTGTCCCTTCCACACTTTTGTCACTGTATGGTCAAGCGATTTCTTGTCCTCACTGGATGTCAATCAAGAAAACAATGTTAATTTATTTGGGTTGGAGGCATTTGGTAGAAAAGAGTCACCCTCTTTTTTTTTTTTTTTAACTTTATTTGAGAGAGAGAAAGAGAGCGAGAGAGACATTGTGCGTAGGGGAGGGGTAGGGAGCGAGAAAATCCCAAGCAAGCTCTGCTCTGCCAACGCAGAGCCTGACGTGGGGCTTAAACTCGTGAAACTATGAGATCATGATCTGAGCCAGAGCCGAGAGTTGGATGCTTAACCAACTGAGCCGCCCAGGTGCCCCCCAAACAGTCACCTTCTATTTGCATTTATTGGTTTATATCATATCAAAAGAGTTTGAGTATATTTGACTTCTGTTGAGATTTTTCATATTTTGAAAGCATTTCGTGCTCACAGTCTTATTTTATCCCCTGACCAAGCCTGTGAGAGAGGTAGGATAATGAGAGTTATTCATGCTGTACTTTTGCAGTTTCCAAATCAGGATGAATGGAGAATAGGACTAATAGCATGCATCAGTCTCCCAGGAGAGGGAGGGGATTCAGCTCACACAGCATGTGGGCTGGAACCTCCCACCCCTGTGCTCAGGATCTTCCCCTGGGTCTTGGTTATTTCTGTCCTTTTTGTGTCACATCCGGTATCACCAGGAACTGGAACTTTAACCTTCGTCCTCCCTCCTTTCAGTTTTTTTCTCTGAGTAACCTAGAGACGTTCCTTCTACCTTCCTAATCTGGGTTATTAAGAAAGGGAATGTTGCCCAAGTGTGTTGAGGTCACCACCTTGGTATCCTCCCGGGACAGGAGGCTCTCTGGGAGAGCGTGGCTGAAGGGCCCGCCTGTTATATTCCTGACCTCTGATGTCAGTGACCGCAGAAGGAGGGAGGGAGACAGTTTTTGTTTGTCAGTGTTTCTATTTCTAAGGAAATTCATAACAAACCATAAGGACTATCAGCAGGGCTTAGTACTTCAAACCTTCTCATAATAAGCACTGTCATATTGGGAAATGGGCACTCAAGAAACCCCGCCTTCAAGGGTGTAGCTTAAAGACCCACGAAGGCCTTGCTGCTCTCCTTCAGTTCCCTGGTCTCCCCTTTGCTCTCTCCTTTGGCAAATGTCTTAGTACTGGAAAGGGTCAGCTCCTCCGTGCATCTTGGTCTCTCCAGTCATTGCCTTTTTTGGAAGGTTTTCTCCCTGGGGCTTTGTGGGTAGCTGGGCTCAGAGATAAGGTAGGGAGCACTGTGAGCAGGAAGATGTTTCCTGGGGGAGAGGGGTTGGGAGAGATGTGCAGGGGCAGCCAGAGAAGATTGGGCACAAAAACTCCAAGTGCCCCTAAGTTCACTCCGCCATCTGTCCTTGGCCAGGGCTGGGAGCGGAGAGGACATTTTCATCTATCCCAGAGATTTGGAGGATCTGTGATGTCCCCGTTGGAATCTTTTGGGCCAAGAAGGTTAAGTCCTTTGCACTGTTTCCCACTGCTGATGTCATTTAATCACCTCATACTCATGAAGCTGAGAGGGAAAGAAGGAAGCTGCCAACTTCCAGAAGCTTTTTCCACTTTTTGCCTGGGCCAGGATGGTCCTCATTCCGTTTCTCTTAGTCTATTCAGGCAGCTATAACAAAAATACCATAGGGGGCCTGGGTGGCTCAGTCGGTTAAGCGTCCCTTGGTTTTGGCTCAGGTCATGATCTCACGGTTTGTGAGATCGAGCCCTGCATCAGGGCTCTCTCTCTCTTTCTCTGCTCCTCTGCCCCCCACCCCATGCTAACTCTTTCTTTCTCTCTCGAAATAAATAAATAAACTTAAAATACCACAGGCTGGATGGCTTGAGAACATTTATTTCCCATAATTCTGGAGGCTGAGAAGTCCAAGATCAAGGTACCAGCAAATTTTGTGCCATAGTGGCTGTCTTTTTGCTATGACATGGCAGAAGGGGCCAGGGAGCTCTCTGGGACCTTTTTTCTTAAAAAAAATTTTTTTTAATGTTTTATTTATTTTTGAGAGAGAGAGAGAGTGTGTGTGGGGCACAGAGAGAGGGAGACACAGAATCCGAAGCAGGCTCTAGGCTCTGAGCTGTCAGCACAGAGCCCGACACGGGGCTCGAACTCACGAACCGTGAGACCATGACCTGAGCCGAAGTCAGATGCTTAACTGACAGAGCCACCCAGGTGCCCCATGGGGCCTTTTTTCTAAGGGTACTACTCCCATCATGAGGGCTCCACCTCAAGACCTAATCACCTCTCAAGGCCCAACCTCCTAATACCTTGGGGGTTAGGGTTTAACATGTGAGTTCTGGGGGGGATACAGGCATTCAGTCTATAGCATTATTGGTTTCATGTTTCCCTCCACATGGGGAAGACTTTCAGTCTATCAGGCAAGGGCTGGGCATGAGAGGGAGAGAGACTTCAAGCATCAGGAGGAGTTTTAGGCTACAGAGTCCTGATTTTTTGAGTATGGATGGTTCCTTGTGGCCACATCCCTCCCTTGGCAATATGGCTACTAGTCACCTGCAGGGGCTAAGGAGGCAGAACATTATCTATCCTTCCCACACCAGCCACATCCCCATCCTGCATTCTGTTCCCTACCCGGGCCTTCTCATGTGTGACTCTTCCCAGGACCGTCGCTTCCACACTCCTGTTTCTCTGCCTTGTTCCTCACTCTATACAGAATTTAATACAAACTATCACTTTAAGAGGATAATTACAGTCAGATAATCTAGTTAGACCTCTCTTCTGCCATTCTTAGCTCTGTAACTTTGGGCAAGTTACTTAACTTCTCCAAGCCTTAGATGTCTTTCCTGCAAGATCGGGTTCCTCATTTGTGAAGCCTCCGGGCCTCAGGTTTTTCACTTAGAAAATAACAACAGTTCCAGCACGAGGGAACTGTAACCAGAGCTGTGTCCACATAAAGTGCGTGTCGCTGTGCGGGATATGCGGTGAGTTCTCAGTAAATGTTAACACCAGTTTTTCTGGGATATTGGTGCGGGCTGTTCAGCTGACTTCTGGAAATGGTTGTGAGAGGGAGTGGGTAGGGATGGGGGTGAGGATCGAGGGCCTGAAGGCCTAAATATTGTGAAATAGGTCCAGGGAAGGGCTTTCCGGCTTTCCGGCCAGTTCTCCCAACCTGGCAAGGAGCCCTCCTGGATCTGTGCCCACATTTAGTGCTGGCTAAATGTGCTGGACGTCAGAGCAGGAAGGAACTGAAAACACCATGTCACCTGACCCCCTCGTCCCACAGGTGAGGAAACTGAGGCTCAAAGGCGTGAAATGACTTATCTGGGGTCACGTGCTCATTAGTGGTAGACCTAGCATTGAGCCTGTTTCCTGATTTCTTTCCAGTGCAGCATGCCCCCCACTCAGTACTCCAGTGTAGACACACACAGAGCTTCCAAGGGCTGTGGGATATACGCCAGGGTTTTTGGAAGGGCGCTCAATGCCCTGTGTCCAGGGTAAGGGAGGAAGCTTAAAGTGATAGGGGAGGCTCTGGTCAGTGCCTGGCATCATGGGATTCGCCCCAGCTTGTGGAGTTTATTTATAACCGACTTATCCAGGAACTATTTATAGAGCATCTCATAACAATAGCTACCTTTTATTGAGCACTTATCCTCAGGCAGGCACTATACTCTGTGTTTCATGTGCATTGTCTTATTTAGTCCTGCATAACATCCCTGTGTGGGGCGCTATTATTATCTTCACATGACAGCTGAGGAATCGAGGCATGGAGAGCTTCCGTGACTCGCCCTCGGAGCCAGCTAGTAAGAGGCAGTGCTGAAGAGTCTCTGCCAGTCTACTCCTGTGCTCTGTACTTTATTTAATACATTGATGGTTGAGATCCTCTACATTGATTTCTGGGACTCACGTGCGGGTTGCATTTCTGTTTGAAAACTGCTGGTCTAGCAGGCATCCTACTCTACTGGCCCTCTTCCTAGCTATCAATCCACCAACAGGCGCTCACCCAGCATTTCCGGTACCTCAATTTTCCCCTTCTGTACAATGGGCTCTCTTAGGAGGGACCACCCGAGTTCATTTATGCTGGTTTAGCTCCGGAGTGCTGGGTAAACTCTAGGCTGTTGGGAGTTGGCAAAGCCTGGAGGACGCAGAGAGCCACATGGCTCTGACCACAGGGCCTCACCTTGGGCTCTTGTCTTACAGGCCCTCCCTCTGGGCTCGCCCCGCTGTAACCTGAAAGAGAATCTGCTGAAGGATGACTGTGCGTTGGAGTCCATCGAGTTCCCCGTCAGTGAGGCCCGCATCTTAGAGGCCAGGCCCCTCAGCGACAAGGGCTCTGGAGACAGCTCCCAGATTACTCAAGTCAGCCCCCAGAGGATTGCGCTCCGGCTCCGGCCAGGTAGGGATGGGGCTCTTTCTGGGGAGAGATCCCGGACAGATGGGCACAGGGTACAAGGTGGAGGCCTGAACCTTGGGGATGTAGCTCACAATGGAAATGGGGTGGGAAGAGAAGGATGTTGGGGGTGGTATGGGCAGGAGAACAGAAGAAAATGAAAGGTATTGGGACTTCAAATCAGAAAGATCTGAGTTTGAATCTTGACTGCCCCATATATTAGCTATCTGACCTTGCGCAAGTTACTTAACTCTTCTAAGATAGTAGGAACTGGAAAAAATGTTTATTTCTTCTTTTCCCAATGCTTGTTTTACCTAACTTATAGCTTTGTGTTGAGGCTCCGATGAGATACAAAATGAGAAAGTAATCTGTAATTGTAAGCCCCCTTTCCAGGTAAGATTAGGGCAAAGGCATGGCAGCAGATAAAATAGGGGCAGGAGACTTTCGGGGGACAAGGATTAGGCTGAGACAGGCTTTTTGAAGCATTGATTTAGACTCTCCAATTACATCAAGAAGAATTTTACCAAATACCCTCTTCATGCAAGGCATGTGTTAGGTGCTAGGGGGTTCAGAGGAGGGTGGGACATAGTTCGTGCCTTTTACAGAGTTGAAAGTGTTGTGACTGCCAAAACCTCTGTGACCCTTGGGACCTAGAGGGTTAGACAGATGGGCATTTAGAAAGGGTGGAGAATTTTAGGTGGAAAAAAAAAAAAGAGGTTAAAATAAGAGGATTGGGGTGCCTGGGTGGCTCAGTTGGTTAAGGATCCCACTCTTGATTTTGGCACAGCTCATGATCTCACGGTTGTGGGATCAAGCCCCGTGTTTGGCTCAGCGTGAAACATGGAGCCTGCTTGGGTCTCTCTCTCTCTCGCTCACTCTCTCTCTCTTTCTCTCTCCCTCTGCCCCTCCCCTGCTCATTCTCTAAATAAATAAATAAATAAATTAATTAATTAATTAATTAATTAATAAAATAAGAGGATCAAGAATTGTAAGAGGAATAGAATTAGGGGGAGAAGAGAAAGGACCAGGGCTTTCCAGTCTGGTTTGATCAAGAAGTTACTCAATCCCAACTGTGTCCAAATCCACTTATTAAGTCTTAGAGCGGGAAAAGGAGAAAAACAAACATCCTCTTGCCTTCCAGATGATTCGAAGATTTTCTCCGTCCAAGTCCGGCAGGTGGAGGATTACCCTGTGGACATCTACTACTTGATGGACCTGTCTTACTCCATGAAGGATGATCTGTGGAGCATCCAGAACCTGGGCACCAAGCTGGCCTCCCAGATGCGCAAGCTCACCAGTAACTTGCGGATTGGCTTTGGGGCTTTTGTGGACAAGCCTGTGTCACCGTACATGTATATCTCCCCACCAGAGGCCCTCAAAAACCCCTGCTATGAGTAAGTCCCTCTCCGAGAAGCCAGGGCAGCATCACTTGCCATTGTCTCAGGCAGGTGCAAGTCCTGTTGCCTGTTTCTAGCTCTGGGGTAGATTCGTTGGCTGCCGTCTGGCCAAATCCTGTCTGTTTTCTACCTTGGTCTTCCTGTCTGGCAAGTGAGCTGGCCTGTTGATCCGGAGCATTGTGGCAGTAGAATCCAAGGCTGTTTGGAGTGTAGTAACTGCCAAAATCTTTGTGACTCTTGGGAAGAGGATTAGACAGATGGGCATTTAGAAAGGGTGGAGAATTGGGGCGCCTGGGTGGCTCAGTCGGTTGAGTGTCCGACTTTGGCTCAGGTCATGATCTCACAGTTTGTGGGTCTGAGTCCTGTGTCGGGCTCTGTGCTGATAGCTCAGGGCCTGGAGCCTGCTACGGATTCTGTGTCTCCCTCTCTCTCTGCCCCTCCCCGGCTCGCACTCTGTCTCTCTCTCTCTCTCAAAAATAAAACATTAAAAAAAATTCAAAAAAAAAAAAAAAAAGAAAGGGTGGAGAATTTCCAGAAAGAAAACTCATCAGCTTCTTGGTCTTGTTACAAAGAAGTAGGAGACAAGAGAAAACGAGAGGGAAAGGAGATAAAAAAGTAGAGAGACATTTATGGATGAATAAATAGAGGAATTATAATTTCGGAAGGATTGATTCCATTGTCTCCTCATCATCAAGGTTATGAGTACTACAGAGTTAATATGCAAGGGGGATTAAGTCCTGGAGGAATATAAAAAGAGTGGAAATGATATTTACTGACCTCTCTAATAGTCTGAAAATTGATATGTGTGTTTCTGTTGACACTTTGGCTTATAACTGAATGGCTTATTTAATTGGTAAAGACCCTGAACATCCATGGAGTGTAATCATTTCAAAGGATGGTTACTGAGCCAGACAATGGATGAATTTACCTTTTCGTTTTCAGAGTTATACGAGGTACCCTTTTGACTTTCTGTCTGGGTTGTTAAGTTCCCCAGTAAAGATGTCAGCCATCAGTTAAACTGTTGGTTGGTTTAGTCTGCTGCAGATCTATCAATTTGTTGGTGGTTCACGGATATGAAGTTGTTGATGAGCTTTTGCTTTATTGTTGTGTCAGTGTTACCTTGGAGAGGTGTTAAGTCCAAGGTGATGGTAACAACTGGAGCCTCACTCTGATATAAGCGCTTTCCATGAGTCAACTCATGGAAGCCTCACAATAACTCTTAGGAGATATGACCTATCATTTTGACCCTCTCATTTTGACCTATCATATGACAGTCTCATGGCTAGTAAGTGGAGGAGCTGGGACTTGAACCCAGGCAGACTGGTTCCATAGCTCACTATCTTATCTTGGAGGCCAGCTGGAGGCAAAGCCACCATGATGACTTGGGTCATTAGAGGGGTTTGGAGTCTGAACAGTCTGGGTAGTGGCGGTTGTATGGAATCGGCCTGGGCCTTGTGCTACCCATGCTTGTCTCCCCCTTTCTCCCTCTTACTCCTCATGCAGCCTTTTCCAGTTAGGGTTTCTGCTTCAATTATCTCCCTCCCTCCACCAGTATGAAGAACACCTGCTTGCCTATGTTTGGCTACAAACATGTGCTGACACTAACTGACCAGGTGACCCGCTTCAATGAGGAAGTGAAGAAGCAGAGTGTGTCGCGGAACCGAGATGCCCCAGAGGGTGGCTTTGATGCCATCATGCAGGCTACAGTCTGTGATGTGAGTTTGGACGGCAGGGAGTGGCGGGTGTGGTTGGCGTAGATTAAAATGGGGAAGAAGGTGGTCCAACTGTGGGGGTTTCTGTGCGAAATAAGAGAGAGGAACAAAGAGTTTTGTATAGTATGAGCAGCACATTTCTCCTGTTATGCAGCCTTTGTTTGTATCGTTCCCTGGCCAGAGCAGACGTTTTTCTGAACCTCAGTGATCCCAGATGTTTTCTGGGAAGAGCATCTTCCCACCTTTTCTAGAAGGGTGTCAGAGTCAAGGCTGGATGAACCTTAGCAAAGCGGGCAGGTGTTCAGTTGGGATTTCTCTAGCCCAGCCCGGGCTCGTACTTGCCGGTGGCTTTCTAGATGGGCCATGTGATTATCACTGGAAAAGTTATATTTGGAGTTGAAGTAGGTGTCTTTCAGCTGCCTGAACTAATCAGCTGAGACTCTTTTCCTAAGAGACAGAAACCTTCAACTTGGAAAAGCTCTGGCTTGTGTTCTGAGGACTGGGACTGAGGCCCCTCTTCGAGACGACTTGTTCAGCCCTTCACGCGTGGAAGTCCTTGGATCTTTGTTTTCTACCAATGATGTGGCTTAAGTTGCTTTCTCTCTTTTGCTTTTTTTTTTTTTTAACAGGAGAAGATTGGCTGGAGGAATGATGCCTCCCACTTGCTGGTGTTTACCACTGATGCCAAGACCCATATTGCACTGGATGGAAGGCTGGCAGGCATTGTCCAGCCCAATGATGGGCAGTGCCACGTTGGCAGTGACAACCATTACTCTGCCTCCACTACCATGGTGAGATTCTTGGTACCACCTATGGTCCCAATTCACTCTGGCCAAGGCTGCCCTAACCCAGGCAGAGTCTTTGTGTGAATGTGGAAATGGCGGCACTTCCCCTGGGCAGGGTGCAAGGCTTGTTTCAGCCTGTCCTCCCGCTGCCCCCCATACCAACTGGACACCCTCACCCCCGGTACGGCCTGCACAGCCATTATAAGTGGTCCTGGCTGTGGCATTGTCGCCACCACCTCCCCTGCCTCCAGCAGCAGAAGCAACAGCAGCAGCAGCAGCATGGCATCCAGAATGGACCCAAAGGACTTTTGCAGGTCCAGCTGGGAAGCGGGCCTTCCTGTCTACTGTGCACAGATTAGCCTCTTCTTGGAATACCGCGCTCACTTGTGATTATTGGAAGAAGACAGAGGAAAAAGAGACAAAGATCATCTGAAGAATGGCGATCTGTTCCTGTGAGGAAAGGTTAAAGGGACAAAAAGGAAGAAGGTGAAAGGATGATGTAGCTGATACAGAAGACGACTTCTTCTAAGTTGTTTTCTATGGCCTTAGTAGGTCAAGTAACAGGAGAGGAGTTAAGTGGCTGTAAGCCAGGAAGAAATGTAAGACCCTCAGAATACTGATACCTGGGCATCTGGGGGGAGGTGTGAACTCTACGTCTCTTAAAGACAGTATAGCCCCTCCTTGTCTAGGTGGCTTAACGGTACACCTGTGTAAAGGCGGGAGTTCCTCGCCCCCCCCCCCCCGCCCCCGCCCCCAAGCTGGATGATCTCATGAGTTCTCTGCAAGGTCTAGGATCCCAGGGACATGTTCGCAGTTCACCAGCATCCCCATTGTGGCTTGGGTTCTTTGGTGTCAGCCATGTCCAAGTGGGCAGGACCGGGCACTGGGTGAGTCAGTAATCATTGACACCTAATGTACGCAAGGCACCTTACCAGGGGCTGAGGGGGATAAAGGGACTACGTAAGGTCCTACCCTTTTTGGTTTAGTTGAGGAGACGTGCTACCAAGAATACAAGATGCATGATTGATTAGTGTGCAGTGGGGTAGCACGCTCAATAAGGGCTTTAGGTATTCAAAGGGGGAAAGCTCATCATGAACTGGGATAGTCAAGGAAGGACTCCCAGAGAAGGTGGGACCTGAGCTGGGTCCTAAGGAAGGAGGAGGGTTACCAGAAAGAAGGCCAGTCCATGGCGGGGAGGGGGGGGGCAGCTCAGTGGTCAGCGGAAGAGGGAGAGAGGTGTATGCCGTGTGGACCAGAAGGCTGAGACCACGTTGGGGAGGATTACACACGCCAGGCTGAGGCGTTTGTCAGTAGTTGCAAAACAAGAAGAAGCTTCAAAATGGGGCTTGACACATGCTGGATGGAGAGTAGGGAGACTCGGAGTTCTGCCTTGCAGCTCCCTCCTTCCTTCCCGCTCGTCACCCGCCCCTCTCTCCTCGGAGCCCCAACATTCCCTTGCGATGCCCCTCTCTGCACTTCGCTTTGTGTCGTATGTACCTGGCTTCGGCACTAGACTCTGAGCTCCTTGGCAGCAGAGACTGTAATATGTGTATCACTCAATAAATGTTTGTTAAGCGAATTAGTGGGGGGAAAAAACGAGGCCTGACAACTAACTGGTGTGAATGCATCAAAGTCCAGTAGGAAGAAAGATGCTTGGTTTCCTTTCTTCCTTTCTTTCTTTCTATGCTTATTTATTTTATTTAAAAAAATTTTTTTTAGGGGCGCCTGGGTGGCGCAGTCGGTTAAGCGTCCGACTTCAGCCAGGTCACGATCTCGCGGTCCGTGAGTTCGAGCCCCGCGTCGGGCTCTGGGCTGATGGCTCGGAGCCTGGAGCCTGTTTCCGATTCTGTGTCTCCCTCTCTCTCTGCCCCTCCCCCGTTCATGCTCTGTCTCTCTCTCTCTGTTCCAAAAATAAATAAAAAACGTTGAAAAAAAAAATTTTTTTTTTAATGTTTATTTATTTTTGAAGGAGAGAGAGACAGTGTGAGCGGGGGAGGAGCAGAGAGAGAGAGAGAGAGACAGAATCGGAAGCAGGCTCCAGGCTCTGAGCCGTCAGCACAGAGCCCGACGCGGGGCTCGAACTCACGGACCGTGAGATCATGACCTGAGCCGAAGTCGGATGCTCAACCGACTGAGCCACCCAGGCACCCCTATGCTTATTTATTTTAAACGTTTTATTTATTTTTGAGAGAGAGAGGGAGAGAGAGCGCGCACGTGCGCATGCATGGGTGGGGTAGGGGAGAAAGACGGAGACAGAGGATCAGAAGTGGGCTCTGTGCAGACAGCAGCAAGCCTGATGAGGGCCTTCAACTCACAAACCGTGAGATCATGACCCCGTCAACCAACTGAGCTGCCTGGGTTCTCTTTAATGTTTATTTATTTATTTTGAGAGAAAGAGAGAGCACACGCAGTGTGCAGGGAGGGGCAGAGAGGGAGGGAGGGAGCGAGAATCCCAAGTAGGCTCCACGCTGTCAGTGCAGAGCCTGATGCGGGGATCAGTCTCATGAACTGTGAGATCATGACCTAAGCCAAAATCAAGAGTCAGACACTCAACCAACTGAGCCAGCCAGGTGCCCTGAGATGCTTGGCTTTGACCAGCCTTTGCCTCTTCATCTGTCCCTGGAGTTCACAACTGGGTTTGTGTTGCCACTTAGTCCATTGCCTCACACTGATCATGGCGTGAAAAGGTTTCAGCACCACCACCGTCTGGGCCACAGCCCAAATCAGCCAAGTTCTAAGGTGTAGAATTCAGGTGAATTCTTAACTGACTTCCACATCCTCCCGTTTTACAGGATTATCCCTCTCTGGGGCTGATGACCGAGAAGCTATCCCAGAAAAACATCAATTTGATCTTTGCTGTAACGGAAAATGTAGTCAGTCTCTACCAGGTGACTGTGCCTTCAGGGATTTCGGGAGTGGGGTCTGTATTGGGTGGAGCCGTCTCTGGGAACCCAGGCACACTAGCACGGGCCATGCTTCCCAACCGGGAAAGCCCCTCCTCCAGCCTATTCCCAGGGGCAAATGGTTCCTTTTTATGGTCTCTCTCCTCCAACCTTGAACCTCACGGGATGGGTGTGTTGGTGTTTGTGGTGCTGGAGGGGAGTAATTTATTGGGGGAGAGGGGTGTGAGAAGTTCTTTATAATTTTTCTCAGGGCTGCAAAACTGCTAGGTTTGTTCCTGGAAGTGACAAGTAAAATATCCCATCCTTCCCTCAATCTTCGTTTCAAGACCCTCATTCTGATTTGGGGAGGGCTTTTGAGATCACCCTCTTCATTTAGTCAGCCTTGCACATCTCTCTGTCTTACCTTCTAGAACTATAGCGAGCTCATCCCAGGGACGACAGTGGGGGTTCTGTCTGCCAATTCCAGCAACGTCCTTCAGCTCATTGTTGATGCTTATGGGGTAAGTGTCTCGCACTGGGGTTGGGTCTGCTAAGAATCCACCTCACTCGGCATTCCCCAGGAGGGAACGCAGATTTTGGAGTCCTGGATGTGAGTCCACGATGCAGCCTTCACTGCCTTCCTCTTATTCTTCTAGAGGCTGGCTGATGGCCAGCACTGGGAGGAATGCAGCCTTCTGAGAGGGAAATGGCTCAGAAAGAATTGCCAGGGAGTGTCAGGAGCAGTGGGTGGAAGAGCTTAGAGAAGGTGGAAAGGAAAGAGAGGTTGGGGGTGGTGATGAGGAAGGACAGGGTGAGGGATAGGGCTCCAACAATAGAGAGAAGAGGGAGCTGAGCCAAGGGGAAGATGAGGTTGGTTAAAAATTAGGTAAAAAAAGCTACTATCCAAGGTGACCAGTGCTAGCCCTCCCTTTTTGCATGTCTCTGAGGCTTGCAGGAGGGTGTGGCTGGTTTAGATTTTACCCAGATTCAACTAGACACCAGGGGGCACAGAGAGAGAGAGAGGAGCAGACCTTGGGCAGGAAATATTGTAAGAAATAGGCTCCTAAGGATGCTCTCCTCTGGCAGCTTGTAAGCAAACCCCAGCACCCAGCACTGCCGCGGTGAGTCCATGGCCACCTGGTATTTTACTTGGGGTGGAATTGGTTCCTGTCTACTTCCTCTCGGCTCATCTCCTTAACCTTCTTTTGCCCCCTTTCTGCTCAGAAAATCCGCTCTAAAGTAGAGCTGGAAGTGCGGGACCTCCCCGAGGAGCTGTCTCTATCCTTCAACGCCACCTGTCTCAACAACGAGGTCATCCCTGGGCTCAAGTCTTGTGTCGGACTCAAGATTGGAGACACGGTGAGGTGGGCTGGGCTGGGCAGGGGCTGAAGCTTCAGCTCTGACCCTGGCCTTTGCCCCTGAGCGTCTGTGGGCACCCTTCCATTCCTCCCCTGCACCTTCTTCCCGAAGGTCATTACAAGTTGGATATAACGGAGCTGCCAACCTTTTCCTCTGACTCCTGTTGTCTAAACTTCTCCGCTACGTGGAGATTTTTAAAAAACTTGCGTTTAGCTTACCTCTGTTTGTTTATGCACAGCTGATTGCAAATGAAAATATTTCTTACCTTTGGCCCAGTCTCCAGCCTCCCCTAAGGTAATACCTGTCTTTCCTCTACAATGTGAAATGGCAGTCACATCTACCGATAGTTGCTGAGCGCCAACTTTGTGCCAGGCATCATTCGCTGCTGGAGATTCAACAGCAAATGGAACAGGCAAAAATACCAAATACCCACTGTCATAGACTTCCAGAACGCAAATGTTCATTTTGCCTCTCAGGTCCCTCTGTGGCCTCTATGGCTTTCTTTCCTTACTGGTTCTCTTCTGCTTCTGCCGATGGGGGGAGGGGTTGGTGAAGAGGGAGGGAAGCAGAAAGGGGGATAGCTATATCTCTATCACCGGTATCATCTGTATCTCTATCATTTCTGTATCTAGGTCCATCCATCTGTCCGTACACCTATCTATATTCTAGAACATGTGCACATATCCTGTCTAAGAAATATTGGCCGGAAAGGTGTTTGACTGCACAAGTGATGATGTACTATATGGAAATTAAACAGTAGATCCTGAGCCTTTGGTCACTGTGTGGCATCGTGTGGTGCCATATAGTGCTTTGTGTGTCTGGCTGACTGACCTTGTGTATAATCAGTCCAGCTGGCTTCATTGGCCAGAGAAGAATTTTTTTATAAGATCACAGGTTCTGTTCTGCTTGAGCTGGCTTATTTCACAGGTGGAATTAAAACACACACACACACACACACACACACACACACACACATATCCAGGGGCACCTGGGTGGCTCAGTTGGTTGAGCATCCAACTTCAGCTCAGGTCATAATCTTGTAGTTCGTGAGTTCGAGCCCCACCTCAGGCTCACTGCTGTCAGTCTGTCAGCGCAGAGCCTGCTTCAGATCCTCTGTCCTTCTCTCTGCCCTTCCCCCACTTGCAGTCTCCCAAAAAATAGATATATATATAAAAAAAAACCAAAACCAACCTCTCTCCTGACTGTAAATTATGTCTGTGCACCCAACCAGATACAACTGGACAACTGTCCCCAGGCTTTTCTTTTTGCTTTGCAGACCTTGGTCATTTGGAGGCTGAGGAACTCCAGGTTGCTGGGGGATGAGACACCCAGTTTGGATATTCCCGGGCGGGGCAGGGCGGGGCAGGGCGGGGCAGGGCGGGGCTTCTTTCCCTCCAGGGCTGGAGTGATAACAGGGTGCGCCTGTGTTTGAATGCGGTCTTCCTTTCCACCCAGGTGAGCTTCAGCATTGAGGCCAAGGTGCGAGGCTGCCCGCAGGAGAGGGAGAAGTCCTTCACCATCAAGCCTGTAGGCTTCAAAGACAGCCTCACCGTTCAGGTCACCTTCGACTGTGACTGTGCGTGCCAGGCCCATGCTGAGCCTTACAGCCGCCGCTGCAACAATGGCAACGGGACCTTTGAGTGTGGGGTGTGCCGCTGCGGGCCCGGGTGGCTGGGGTCCCAGTGCGAGTGCTCCGAAGAGGACTACCGCCCCTCGCAGCGGGAAGAGTGCAGCCCCCGGGAGGGCCAGCCCGCCTGCAGCCAGCGGGGCGAGTGCCTGTGTGGCCAGTGCGTCTGCCACAGCAGTGACTTTGGCAAGATCACGGGCAAGTACTGCGAGTGTGATGACTTCTCCTGCGTCCGCTATAAGGGGGAGATGTGCTCAGGTGAGTGAAACTGCACACCCTCCCGCCCCTGTACCCGCGCACGCTCGCTCGCACATCCACAGCCTCTGGAAACTTAGGCCGGGGCTTAGGTGGGCACAGGAAGGCCCAGCAGGCAGAGCCGAGGGGATGGTCCTTCCACTCCAACGGCAGAAGACAGGAAGGAGGTTCTCTGTAATTCCGCTCTGCTCCCCGCGTCCTTGCTCCTGGGGTACACAGCGGAAGGGAGCCTCTGCTCTCCTGGAGCATGGGAACGAGTGGGGGAGCCTGAAGGTGAAGACCGTTATTTTCTTTTCTTCCACCTGCCATCCTGCTAATACTTTAAATCACTGGCTCTTGATCATTTCAAGGATGCGGAACAACTCCCTTTTTAGGTTAAAAAAAAAAATCTCTGGCTGCTGGTAATTAGATGTTTAGTAGTTACAGATTCGGAAACTGCATGGTATCAGAATGCGTAGTAAAGTTGGTAGTAATTATTTTACATGAATTTGTCTTTTCATGACAAGACTTGGAAAATAGTAAAAAAGCAAGGCAATGGAGCACGTTTAACAGCCAATACACTCGGAACAATGAGTGGAAAATCATAAGCTCTTTTTACACGCTGGCACTATTTTGTTATCGCTATTGGCACTATAACGTTTTGGATTCTAGATCTGTGCTGTCAGATATAGTAGCCCCGTGTGGCTATTTATTTGTAAATTAGTCACATTGAATTATAACTTAAATAAAATTTAAATAAATTTAAGTTAAATGAAAAATGAGGGGCGCTTGGGTGGCTCAGTAGGTTAAAGCTCTGACTGCACTGCCAGGGTGTTGACTGCATAGAGCCCGCTTGGGATTCTCTCTCTCTCTCTGCCCCTCCCCCATTGGAGGTTTTTTTTTTTTTTCCTCTCTCTCAAATGAACTTAAAAAAATTTAAAAAATAAATGAAAAATGAAAAATTCATTTCCTCTGTTGCTCAGGAGCTCCACGTGGCTCGTGGCATGCTGGACAGCACAGACATGGGAAAGGATTGCCATTGAGAGGCCCAGCCTGCAAACTGGGGGTTACGATTTTGGCTCCTTCTACCTGCAGGATACTTTTTGTCCTTCTCATTACAAAATTCAGTAAAGTCTTGAGGCCCACGGAAAATCTCAACCTGGTCTTTCCTTGCCCTAAAGACTGCTCCTAGGCTACTTCCCCAGCTAGACCAAGTGGAACGAATGTGAATGTCGTCTGTATGTGCTGACAATACTTGCAGAGGCAACTAGGCAGCCTGAGTAGTTCCTGGGGCACTGGGGATAGGTTTTCGCTGGATTATGGTCTCTGAGGCTTGATTCCTCTTGTGACAGAGAGATCAAAGACATTTGCAAGTTGTTTAGGATTGGTTTATGGGTGTATTGTGTGGTTAATTAACACAGATTATAATTGGCTTCTTTGGTGATCAAATCTATGGCGGAGATTGGCTTCCTTTGCAATGGGGCTTAAAGGAGCCGAACTAATCCAACCAGATGTTCACTTTAACATCTGCCTTTAAGAAAGCTTGATTAGAAAGGGCTGCCAGTGTGGTTCAGATGGTTAACTGACTCTTGATTTCGGCTCAGGTCACAATCTCAGGGTTTGTGAGTTTAAGCCCCACGATGGGCTCCTCCCTGACCCTGTGGAGCTTGCTTAGGATTCTCTCTCCCTCTCTCTCTGCCCCTCTCCTGCTTGAGCTCGCTCTCTCTCTCAAAGAAATAAACTTTAAAATTTATATATATATATACATATATATATGTATATATATATGTATATATATATATGTATATGAAAACTTGATTAGAAAGGTAAATCTATGTCATTCTTTTAAAAAAAAATTAAAAAGGGGGCACCTGGTGGCTCAGTTGGTTAAGCATCCTACTTCAGCTCGGGTCATGATCTTGCAGTTTGTGAGTTTCAGCCCTGCGTCAGGCTCTGTGCTGACTGCTCAGAGCCTGGAGCCTGCTTCAGATTCTGTGTCTCCCTCTCTCTTTGCTCCTCCTGTGCCCATGCTCTGTCTCTGTCTCTCAATAAGAAATGTTAAAAAAACAATTTGATTCTAAAAAAACTTAAAAAATTTTTTTTAATGTTTATTTATTCTTGAGAGAGAGAGAGAGAGAGAGAGAGAGAGACAGAGACAGAGCATGAGTGAGGGAGGGGCAGAGAGAGAGAGAGAGAGAGGGAGACACAGAATCCGAAGTGGGCTCCAGGTTCTAAGCTGTCAGCACAGAGCCCGACATGGGGCTCGAACTCACAAACCTTAAGATCATGACCTGAGCTGAAGTCGGAGGCTTAACTGACTGAGCCACCCAGGTGCCCCATAAATCTATGTCATTCTAAAACATGCCCAAGTCACATAAAAAAGACTTCTTTTTATTATCTACAACATTGTTTCCTTTATTCATGTCAGCAAAATTTGACAGAGATTGGAAAAAAATGGTAGCAGGGAGATTAGGGGAGAAAGAGATCAGGCACGGACCCCCCAACAGCAGTTTGAATTAGAGGGTGAGGGAGGCATTTCAGCTCATTTTACTAGTGAATAGTACTTACAGAGATACTAATGTTCTTTGCTATGGAGGTTCAGTGTTTATTCTTTGTCCATGCCATGCAAAGCTGTGTATTTCATTAATCCTTTTTTAAAAATTTTTTTAATGTTTATTTATTTTTGAGAGAGAGAGAGACAGAGTATGAGCAGGGTAGGCACAGAGAGAGAGGGAGACACAGAATCCGAAGCGGGCTTCAGTCTCTGAGCTGTTGGCCCAGAGCCCGATGCGGGGCTCGAATTCATGAGCAGTGAGATCATGACCTGAACCGAACGAAGTCAGATGCTCAATTGACTAAGCCATCCAGGCGCCCCTCATTAATCCTTATTAATGATGTGCTTTAGAAAATAGATTCTTCTTGCAAATGTGGAAGGCTTAAGGGTAGTGAGTAAAAAGAATCTCATATGACACTAAAAATAGTCCTTCAAATTATCAAACCTTCCAAGTCTTAGGGGACAACCACTTTGTATTGGTCTTCTTGGCTACCTCTGCCATCTGGGCTCCAAACATTACAAACACAGTTTGGAGAAAAACAAAAGAGACAAACTGCGCAATGGATAGGGCCTTTCATTATTTCTACTATGAGGTACTTTGTAAGCCAATTATTTCATGTCAGGTGAAGTGTTCTCATTCATTCATTCATTCAAAAAAAATGTGAATCAAAACCTAAAAAAGAATGTGACAGGCCCTATGCCCAGTACCATAGGCACGCAGATGGTTAAGACAGGCTTCCCACCCTTGTAGGAACTCATGATTTCACAGGGAAAATAAACAGAAGCTTAAACCATAACGCCTAAGCACTAAATGGATGATGAAGCACTGACAAAGTGCAGAAGAGGGAGCCACAAAGTCATAAAACCACATTTCTTTTCAGTCGTTTTGCTCCTTCTACTCACTACCCAGCTGTTAATTTATTTTATAAATATTTGAGTTTGTTCTTTGTCCATGCATCAGTTTTAAACACAGTAGACAACGCAGATGAGCAAGACTAGTCCATACTTTCATGGAGTTTATGCCCAGAGGAAATGGAATGCCAGAATAACTATATTAAGAAGAAATTGGGGCACCTGACCGGCTGAGTCAGTAGAGCATGCGACTCTTGATCTCAGGGTCGTGAGTTCAAGCCCCAGGTTGGGCGTGGAGTCTACTTTAAAAAATTAAAAGAAGGAGAAGAAGGAGGAGGAGGAGAGGGGGAGGGGAAGAAATGGATTTGGGCAATGAGAAGTATAAGTTGTTTTTGGAACACAGAAGAGGGGGGAAGACTTCAAGTTGGATCAGGGAAGTTACTAGAGAAATGCTGTTTGAACAGAACCTTGAATGGCTATGACGTATCATCAGATAGACATCTTGGGAAGAATATGCTTGCAAGATAGAGTGAGTGAAAGGCAAAATGCAGGAGAAATTTCTTTGGTATCTGTAGAGTAGGAAACTAGAGCCGGATTTAGGATTTTGAAGGCCTTGGATAATATGCCAGGCTACCGTGTTATCACAGCAGTGCTCTAGGACAAACTTTAGACTGCACCAGGGTCACCGGGAGGCCTTGTCAGAACACAGGTTCCACCTCCACAGTTCCTGATTCACTCAGTCCAGAGTAGAGCTGAGAATTTGCATCTTGAGTAAGTTCCCAAGTGACTCTGATATTTGAGAACCACTCCTGGAGAATTAATCTGGTGACTGTGTGCAGTATAGATTAGAATGGGAGAGACCAGAGATGAAAATGCCAGTCAGAAGATGGTGGTACCCATGTAGGTGGAAAGTGAGGGACTCGGCTGAAATCCATGGAAATAAGAGGGTCAACCATAATCAAGAATGGGTGTTTCCAAATAAAAATCCAGGACCATGTTGTTTTTTTGTTGGCCCCACTTGCAGCTGAAGCAATTGATAAATTCATAGACCGTTTAGGCAACGTACAACCAAAAATAAATTTCTATTAATATGATAATATAATTCTGAGTTCGTTCAAAGTTAGGTATTGATTAGAGGAGTAACTTCTTTTCAAGTTAAATGAAAAGGTATCTTTTACCTCTTCTGGTATTGACTTGGTGTCAAGAAATAGAACTAAACCAGGAAGGTGTGCTAATGTGAGAATATCCCTTTTAATATTAGAAATTATATGTGGCGATCACAACTTTGAGCTCATAATTTAGAAATTGATGAGGCCACAAACAGTCATTTAATCAATTCTTCTGCTCTCAGGAAAGATTACTTCCAAGATCTATCAAGATCTATAGTTGTATATTTTATGTATGAAGATCACAAAGGTGAGACTCTTAAGAAAGGTGAGGACAGGGTTAGGGGCTCTGGAAGGTTCAAATAACAATTCCTAATACTCAGAGTTTAGCCAAAAGCTACTTATTCAATACTACCATCCTACTAATTAGATATCTTATAGCTAATTGAGGCAATATTTTCCTTTTCCTTTTCCTAGAGATTTATCCTGCAATAAAATACAATCTATTGAAAGACGTACATTTGAATCACTACCTTTTTTGAAGTTTATGTAAGTTACAAATATAATTTCATTATATTTGGAATTTGTATTAAACTTAATTGTAAACCTCTTTGTTATTCATTTGGAATGAATGAAACTTTATTAGTCGAAAGCTACTAAAATTATGTAGCAAATCTTTTTTGTCTGTGGCAAAGTTTGGTGTGAGAGTTATTATAGAGATCAGAGTGAATCGTTCTAGAGCAGCAGTTCTCTGCCAGGGTGATTTTGCATCCAGGTGACACTTGGTAGTGTCTGGAGACATTTTTGATTGTCAGACTGTAGATGTGCTCCTGGCATCTAGTGGGTGGAGGCCAGGGCTGCTGTCACACCCTACAGTTCACAGGGCAGCACCCCCCCCCCCATAACAAAGATTATCCAACCATAAATCTCAACAGTGCTAAAGTTGTGAAACGTTTTTCTAGAGAAATAAACTTACTTCTCTAGAAAAAAATACTTACTTAACACAAGTATTTATTGAGCATTTACTGATTTGTATCTAATGCACCACATGTATAAACATGAAAGTATAAATCTTTCATGCAAATATTTTTTTAAAAAGGCAAGTATCTTTCATAGTGAGATTTCTTTAGTGTATGGAGAGAGTATTGTGGTTATGTTTCATTATCTATAAATTAGAATCACTGCCAAAGGATAAATATTCTGAAAGAATATCTTTTTTTTCTCTTTGTTTGTGTCTTGTTTTGTGTGTGTGTGTGTGTGTGTGTGTGTGTGTGTGTAGAAATCTTCGTTGCAATTTACTCACCGAACTGAGCTTTGGAACATTTCAGGCCTGGCATGGAATGCCGTTTTTACACAAGCTGTAAGTGAAATAGAAAATGAATACATGTAAAAAAAACAAACAAAAAAAAACTACATGTAAAAATATCATACAGTGATTGGTTAGGTGTGTGTTAATAAACCCAGTATGAATTCTGGAAAGTAGGTCTTAAAATCCATTTTTTTTTTCAAATGAGGAAACTAAGGTACAAAGAGGCCAAGGGACTTGTCTTAACTCCTAAATGGCACTCTCTGCCCTCCCTCGTACCCAGCTTTGTGTGGGCAATGAAAGCCCCAAGCAAGTAACACCCAAGTCAGTATTATCATGGGAATTCGTGACAGTGATGCTTCCCCAAGGTGTGCATGGTCCTTGAAATCCACTTTTGAATTTAACTTTGATTCCTGCTCATGTGCAAGTTTCCTATGCAAAAGAGAACTTCAAAGAACGAAGTTTAGCACAGAGTTCTCCAGGCAGCAAAAGGTGTGGGTGCTTCTTGAGCCATCAGGAAAGCAGAAAGAACTCCTGAATGCCTGCCACAGGGCACTGCTCTCCATGTGTTTTCTTTCCTGACCACTCTTCAATTAAGAAGTGTGTTATTCCCTTTCAGCCGGAAAATTCTGTGATTTCTCTGTAAAAAAGCAAATCATACTGGACATGTTCAGTGGCCTGAGGGGGATTTTTAGACTCAAGGTTGAAGACCCTCCTCTAAAGCAGACGCTGGAAAAGACTGTCTTACTGTCTTGTGGTTCAGAAATCCGATTTCACAACTTATCTTCCATTAGATGAAAGTGTTTACGGTGTGTCCGGAGCTGGAGTAAGTTCCTGCGGGTGCCCAAGAGCAGGGGCCTCCTCTCTCCTCTCATTAATTTGCTGATGCCTAACTTGGGGAAAGAATACTGAGGGTCAGTTTTTTGTTTTGCCGGCATGCCAGAGAACGGGCTCATTGAGTTTCTCCACCAAGAGGTTTTAGTGGTGTCAATATAATGTCTTAAAACTCACCACCTCTACTAAGCATCTTATAACACCGAGAGTCTCTTCTAAGAATCTGAATTTCATAGTTATGTAGGCAATACAGGACAAAATAGCGTGGAATCCGTTGATAACAATGAATGAATTCATTGAAAAACACTCAGTGCCACGCGCACTCTGTGTCGACAGTGTACTAAGTACTGGGGGTGCAAAGAATACACAGGGACTGTCCCCAAGAATCTTTCATACTGGAAGGAGAAAAAGATGGCCGTTGATGGGAAAACGTATGTGAGCCATGCTGGCATCAGTGCAGCAGGGTAACGAGCTAGGGGGTGACAAAGTAGGGGATGGTTGTGGAATAGAAAAGATTTGTCGTGGACAAGGCAACAACTTGCTTGTGTTGAGTTTTCACGTTCATCTTGATGAAGTTTTGGGGAGATGGTGGGGAGTCGGGAGCCGACGGCCAAGAAAGAATTCTTGAACATGTCTTTGGTGCAAAAAGGCGATTTTATGAAAGCACAGGGACAGGACCGTGGGCAGAAAGAACTGCACTGGGGTTGTGAAGAGTGACAGGTTATATGCTATGGAATTGGGAGGTCAAGTCAAAAGGGAAGTCTCCAGAGGGACTGTGATATGTGAAAGAGGACTCCTAAGATACCAGAGGCCTTGCTATTGTCAAGCTAAGGTTGTTTTTCCGTCTAGCAAAGCATTAAGACAGTAGGGAGTTCCTGGAGAAATATTTTATTTGCCTGCCTCAAGTATCTGTCAATAGGCTGCAGGTTATAAGGAAATTTAATTTTACCTGAGATTTCCTTCTTGCCTTTGTTCCCCATATCACTATGGAGGGGTGATGTTGGGGCTCCAGGAAGCTGATTCTGTAGGTTTCTGGCGATTAGGCTATTGATAAGATTGCCTTTTTCTTGTAATTTACTAAGATATTTGTAAACTGATGGAAACTCCTATCTTGCCCGACTGAGATCTCTTATCAGTTAACCATTTGTTTTCTTTCCTTTCCTTTGTCCTCGAGCAGCCAGAATCACACATATCCCACCTGGGGCGGGGGCATGTGCTAACTTGTATTTTGCCCTCAACTTGCCTCATGCTCCCTCATCGATCTTACATGACAGAAAAAGGTAATTAAAGAACCAGAGCTAGCTGGTATTGAGAATAAATTAATACTCATGTCATGTGTGTTATGCCCAGAATTCGTGATCCCCAAATACCGCCAGGGAGCCGAGTCCGATGTAAAAGCAAAAGAGCCTTTATTCGAGCTAGCTCGAGCTCAATCCCCTACCTGCACTGATGCAGAGGTGAGATACCGGGGAGAGAGAGCCAGTTTCAAAAGGACAAAGGTTTTATGGGGGCCTAGGGGCAGTTGGTGAGGTAATGGCTGTGGCCTCAGCTGATTGGCTGGGGAAGGGTCCTGGGGAAGAGTGCTGTTAGGCAGTTGGGGGGGGGGGGGTTACTCAAGGGGAGGAGGTGTGGTCAAGGTGAAGGACACAGAACAAGATGGAGTCAGCCGGCGTAGGCCCGCCCTTTCAATGTGGTTTGAATAGAGCTGTACTACTAAAACGAATTCACAGTTAACTTCCAAAAAATTATCACAGTACAGTAAGTGTGTATTGGAGGTTGGGCTCCTTGTTTGGGGCCAAACTTTTCTTTTCTTTTTTCTTTTTAACGTTTATTTATTCTGAGAGAAAGAGAGCATGCGCAAGGGAGATGCCATCCCGTGAATTCAGTCACGTTATTACCTATGTGACTTAATTACTGGGGTGTTTATAAGTTGAAACAATATTTTCTCCAGCATTAAATAAGTTTGTAAACCTTTTGGGCCCCAGCTGAGGTGGATTTATCTTGAACTGACTGAAGCTTAAACTTCAGGTCTTCTCACTTACATAGGCCCCTTCCGAAGTCTTGGGAGGGACCCTCGCAGTTCCTGTACGCATAATTTTGCATGTTTTGATGAGGCAGGATTTCCCAAAGTAGATGAGGTCCAGACCCTACAAGGCCTCGATTCACCCCTGGGTTTCAGGTAATTCTATCTCAGTAAGTTTTTTGAATGAAGCCTCTTAAGTTATTGATAAACACTGAGTGAACACGTTAGCGGTGTGGTAAAGTCTATTTTGAATCTGAAATCCACCTCAAAGCCATGCCAAGAGTTTATTAATAAGGTACCACTTTTTGAATGGTAGTAATAATCCTATTTCTTTCAGATGAAATCAGGAATGAAATATATTATGGAAAACCAACAGTGGTTGATAATCCTAAATGTTAAGTATACTTTTTTTTTCCTGACTTTAAAGTGCTTCTCCTTCATTCACCTACACAGGTGCAGACCGATGGCTTATTTTAAAAAATTCACTTCATTGCTTCTAACAGTACGAGCTCCATGAGTTTAGAAGCCGAAGGACTCTACGATGTAGAAAGGCTGTACCTTATCGGGATAGAGCACATTCACATGCTGGCTCGTCTGTGGCGCATCAGTATTGTGCCAAGAACATAAGCTCTAAGGGAGAATAAGGAAAATCTAAGCCTTACCCCTTTTGAATTATTGTTGAGAATATCGTTGAGGTAGGTGTGGCCACCCTCTGAAGGCAAAGTCGAGCCGCAGTCACAGAGACGCCCTAACGCTCCCCCAGTCAACCGCCATCTGCTTCCTTTTAGACGGCTGCGTGCCCACACAAGTTGACACACTTCAGGATATTGTCATCGCTTTTTGGTATGTACTGGAAATCCTGACAGCTTCTTCTCAGATTCAGAAAGGCATCAACGTTAAGGATGAAGATGACAACTCAGGGCTGTCCTTTTGGGGTGATTTAGGGTAACTTTTATTATTTTCCGTGTGTGGTAGTTCAGAAGCTTTGCGATAGTCATACCCAACTGTTACTTTTCTTCTCCCAGCTGCATCTGATTCTTCCCACGTATATGCCAAGGCATCTTCTTTCTCTGGGAAGCATGGTAGTTGCTCCTCTGCCCCATATCATTTCTTTAATACCTACCTCTGTTAGGTATTTACTGCGCTCCGGCACTACGCTGAGACCTTTCGCTTGTGCTGCAAGTAAGACAGTGTGTCTTAAACTCTTAGAATAGAGCTTGGCACGTGGGAAATGCTCCGGATGTGGCCCCTCACACGGCACTTCATTTTCGTTTTTCCAGCAACTCTTGTGATACAGGTAGTATCATCCTCATTTCGGGGATGAGGAAGTTGAAACTCAGAGACATCGGGTGACTTGCCTAGGTTCACACTGTCAATAAGTGACAGAACCACTTAAGAAGCTTCGCGAGTAATACAATTCCGCATTCCCTGGCACTAGGTAGGACCTGAATGACAACCGGCCTTTTGGGCGTCGTCCCTTGGAGTCAGCTTCTCACTGGAATAGGACCTTTCGAGCAGGGAGCTCCTTTTCCCTATGCTTCGGGAGCTCCTGGCCATGCCACCTATGGGCATCCCCAGGCTTCCTGCTCACCGCCTGGTGCAAATATCACATCGTCACTGCTAGGCACCCACTCTGTGCCCAGCCTTATGCTAGGTGCTTTGCACATGCTCTTTCCTTTAATCCTCAAATTGCCTTATGAGGTAAATGCTGCTAAAAAGACTCGGAGACGTTCGTTACTTAAGTCCCTTCACCAGGAAGTGACAGCCAGAATTCAGACCTAGGTCTGCCTGATTCCGGGGCCCTTGCTTCTTGGGCTGTTCCTCACTGCCAGAAACTCCTCTTCAAGGCTGTTCTCAGAACTTGAATTAAAACATGGGCTCACCATTTCAGATTCTTTAGGCTTCGCCCCTCCCCCCGCCCAACCCCTGAGAGAGGATCTACGTGATGCCGTTAGATGTCTTGTATTGAGGAGCTTCGCATGGGGAGTCATGTTCTCATGGCTCATGAACCTATGTAGATGAATAAAGGAAAGGGGTTATTCTATCCCCAAGTACTTCAAACATACTGGAATAGGGTCTAGATCACTCTACTTATTTCTTCAACTGCTTTCCTCCAAGGAGCCAGTTTTCCCTCCATGCCTTGGGATTCCAGCATAGAGAGTTTGGAGTCTGTCCTATTTGAAATGTATTTTCACTGCCTGCTTTGGACATTTTTTCAGCTAAAGCTGTTAGGATTTCAGTACATTCAGGACAGTGGTGACAAGCTTCAGTCCTCAAGTCTTCTCTGTCTCCTCAGTTAATAGAAAGGAAACGTAGCCCATCTGTCTGGACCTCTGTAGAAGAATTTGGAGAAAAAAAAAATAACACGTAAGAAATGTTCCCTTATTTTGTGAGCTACCTTTAGTCTGTCCCGTTGCTCTGCAACGGAAAGCTTTTGCAAAAATACTTGAGTTTTCCTCTTCAAATAAGATAGAGTTTTTTAAAAAACAAAAAAATATCTAGAACAGTATTTCTTCAACTTTGATTATGAGACAGTCTTTGAGGATAACTGTTGTTATGTTTTACTCCCATAAAGATAAGCCCACGAATATCCAAAAGCCAATAGACTGAGTCAGCACACGTTTTATCTGTAAAATGAGGGAATTGAACGGAAATGGAGATGATGTCTAGTGCAGCGTCCACCGTTCGTTCGTATCGCAGTCTGTGGAAAGACAATTGCTGTCGGTCCAGCAGATGTAACCTGTCGGGTCAGTTCTCATTCTCCCCTTGGCTCAGGCACAATAGCTCCATGAAGAGAAGGCGGCACTAAAGACAGGAGGAGATAGGATAACTTGGAGTGGCCTGTATTTTGTTTTCACTACAGATAAACACAGGGCATTCATCTCAGCAGGAGGGCTGCCTGGGTAAGAGGAAGCACCGAGCCGATGGGTATAAGGCCATGGGTGAGCTACCAGGAAAGAGGGGGGGACAGTGGGGGTAGAGCACTGAGATAGTTGGGGGAAGGATAACAAACTACTAAATTGTTTTGGCTGCATAATTCTTCATAGTCTTTCTTAATAGGGAGCCAGGGGGGCGGGGCGGGGGGGGGGGGAGAAGTGGGCAGGGGAAGACACACACGTGGAAGAGGTTACTTGCACAGAGCCCGCCAGTAAGCTTGTAGGTATTAATGCCATTTTTATTTTTTCAAAGCCAAAGGACATTCGGAGCCTCAAGGTTGAGGAACTGTGTTTAACCAGACATGTGACACTCACGTTCTTTCTCTTCATAACATCGTCTGACTGGATATTAACTAGTGTTACACAAACCCGACATGTTAATGGGCCTGAAAAAACGTAGAAGAAGGGGCTGGAATAGGAAGAATAGGGGAGTTTCCAAGGCAAGAACAAAAATGCATGGCTCCCAGCCGCACCGCTAACTCCCTCTGACCTCCGTTGTGGAAGAGTTTGAATCTTCGCTCCCCTTTTCTCCACCTACTAACATGTTTGATCTTCTGGCAACTGGTTCTCTATTTATCACAACATGGTTCTTTTTTTTTTTTCTTCAAATTGAGATATAGTCCGCATAATAGAATATGCAACATTATAAAGTATATAGTCCAATGGTATACTTTGATAGACAATAATCACTGCTAATTCCAGAACATTGTCATTGCCCCCCTCGAAAGAAATACCATACCCATCAGCCTTTACTCCCCATTCCCCCCTCCTCCCAGGCCCCTGGCAACAACTAATTTACCTTCTGCCCCTATGGATTTGCCTATTCTGGACATTTCATAGAAATGTGTGTCTAGTTTCTTTCACATGGCTTGTTGGCTTCAAGATTTATCCGGTTGTAGCATGTTTCAGTACTTCATTCCTTTTTTTAATGTTTATTTATTTTTGAAAGAGAGCGCACACACAAGCGGGGAAGGGGCAGAGAGAGAGGGGGACAGAGGATCCAAAACCACAGAGCCTGATGTAGAGCTCGAACTCATGAACTGTGAGATGACGACCTGAGCCAAAGTCAGATGCTTAACCGACTGAGCCACCCAGGTGCTCCAGTCACATTTTGTTCATCCATTCGTGAGTTATTGGACATTTGGATTATTTTGACTTTTTGGCTATTGTGAATAATGCTGCTATGAGTATTCATGTACAAGTTTTTGTGTGGTCATATGTTTTTAATTCTCTTGGGTACATACCTAAGAGTGGAATTGGCTGGGTCATGTAGTAACTCTATATTTAACCCTTTTGAGGAACTGCCGAACTGTTTTCCACAGTGACTACACCATTTTACATTCCCACCAATGTATGAAGATTCTGGTTTCCCCAAATCTTGCTACCACTTATCATTGTCTCTCTGTTCGATCATAGCCATCTTAGTGAGTGTAGAGTACTATCTCATTGTAGCTTTGATTTATATTTCCCTAATGACCTAAGACATTGAGCATCTTTTCATGTGCTTATTGGCCATTCATGTATTTTCTTTGGCGAAATGTCTCTTCAAATCCTTTACCCATTTAAACATTTGATTATTTGTCTTTTCACTGAGTTTTAAGAGTTCTTTATATATTCTGGATGTTCTGGATACTAGACTTGTATCAGACATATGATAGTTTTGGGTTGTTTTTTTATTTTTAAATAAAGTCCAGTTTATCTATTTTTCCTTTGGTTTGTTGTGCTTTTTGTGTCATGTCTAAGAAACCGTCGCCTAAATCCAAGGTCATAAAGATTTCTCTCCTGAGAGTTTTATAGCTTGAGCTCTTCCTTCTAGGTCTTTGACTCATTTTGAGTTAAAATTTATATATGGTGTGAAGTGTAGGAATCCAACTACATTATTTTGTATGGGGATATACGGTTGTCCCAGCATCATTTGAAAAGACTAGTCTTCCCACGTTGAATGGTGTTGGCACCCTTGTTGAAAATCAGTGGGCCATAAATGGGAGGATTTGTTCCTGGACTGTCAGTTCTGTTCCATCAACTTACATGTCTGTTCTTTTGCCAGTACCACACCGTGATTACTGTAGTTTCGAAGTAGGTTTTGAAACCAGGGCGTGTGAGTCTTCCCATTGTGTTGTTCTGTGTCAAAATCGTTTTGGAGCACCCGGGTAGCTCAGTTGGTTAAGTGGCCGGCTCTTGATTTCAGCTCAGGTCATGACCTCATGGTTTGTGAGATGGAACCCCGTGTTGCAATCTGCACTGACAGCATGGAGCCTGCTTGGGATGCTCCCTCTCCTTCTCCCTCTGCCCCTCCCCTGCTCACACTTGGGAATTCCCCACTCACACTCGCTCATGTTTGCTCTTCTGCACGGGTGTGTATGCTCGCTGTCTCTCAAAATGAATAGATAAACTTTTTTTTTTTTTTTAAAAAGATCATTTTGGCTATTCTCGGTCCCTTGAATTGACATACAGATTTTAGAATTAGCTTGCCAATTTTTGGAAAGAAGTCAGTTGGGGTTTGGATAGGGATTATACTGAAACCACAGTTCAATTTGGGGTATAGTGCCATTTTACCAATATTTTCTTCTGGTCCGTGAACATGGCATATCTTTACACTTATTTCAATCTTCTTTAATTTCTTTCAACAACGTTTTGTGGTTTTTAGTGTGATTCTTGCACTTCTTTGGTTAAATGTTTTCCTAAGTATTTTGTTCTTTTGAGTACTGTTATACATGGAATTGTTTTTCTAATTTTATTTTTGGAATAGTCATTGCTGATGTATAGAAATAAAGCTAATTTTTACATATTGATCTTGTGTCCTGTAACCTTGCTGAACTCATTTATTAGTGCTAAGGTTTTTTTTCTACATTCCCAGGAATATGTCTTGTGGTCTTCTAGTTACCCAGGAAGATGTTGGAGCATTTCAAAGTCCCTATGGACATCTCATTTCTCAGCTTTTTCCTTTTAGGCTTTTTGTTTAGGCTATTTTTTGTCTTGTTATCAATTGCCTCACATAGCTGCCAGATTAAAACATTTATCTATAATTGTTTTCAAAAAATGCCCCTTGGGAAGAGGCTATTTTAGCACTGTGCAGTTCTCAGTGAGGTCAAGGGCAAGGCTTTCAAGTGAAGTTTTTTAGGGACCCCACTAGACAGGTAAAACAATGACAGTTTGTTCCTTGGGAATGAGGCTTTAAGGAACTTGAGCTCCATTCTGTTCCCCTGGGATGTGGGCAATTTTTAAGGCTACCATCACGATGGAGAGCAGAGGTTGAGGACAAGTTAAAACAACAGAGCTCACTGTTCTCATAGAAATTAGTAATTTTTTCTTTAATAAATGCTCTCCGGGTTGCTGCAAGCCCATTGGTTAAAATTTCCAAAGTTCTGAGAAAGTTGATTTTGACCATTTTTGCTAGTTTTTTGTTGTTGTTGTTGCTTTTACGGAAGGATGAATTTTCAGACGTCCTTCCTTTCTCATTTTCACTGATTCACCTGTAACAGGGCTTTAAAATGTCTAAAGTCTCAGGGCACCTGGGTGGCTCAGTTAACTGCCTGACTCTTGATTTCGGCTCAGGTCATGATCTTGCGGTCATGGGATCAAGCCCCATGTCAGGCTCTGCACTGGGCATGGAGCCTGCTTGGGATTCTCTCTCTCTCTCTTCCTCTGCCTCTCCTTCACTCATACTCTTGTACTCTCTCTCTCAAAAAATAGAATACAAAAATAAAAAATGAAATCTCTAAAGTCTCAATGATCACAGGCTAATTAAATACTTAATCATGGGAGATGATTAGAGGAAAGGAATAAAAATAGAAAATGTAATTCTTAGAGAAGCTCTCCCAGATGGAGAGATGAAGTTCAGCAAAGTGTTTCTATATTTAATGCTCTCAAAGTTAAGTTTAAGGTAACGGCTATTTTAAACCCCCTTTTTTTTTCATACAAGTTAAATACAGGCTTTGGAGTCAGAACTGAGTTCAGATTCCAGCTCTGCTTCTTGACTGGCTTGACAAACTGGGACAAATTATACAACCTCTCTGTACTTCAGTTTCCTCACTTGTAAAATGGGGTAATGATGTATCTATCACATAAGGTTATTGTGAGGTTTAAATGTGAAATGCTGATCACAGATGCCCTATGGCTCAATAGTATTGGTTGTGATGATTATCCTTATAATTTTGCAAAAGTACAGTGATGATTCTTGAGCAGAGTCAACCTAAAGGCAGATTTTCTTTTCTTTCTTCCTGTTTCCTTCACTTTATTTTTGCTGTAAAGAACTGAGAAGAAAATCTACTCGGCATTTTGGAATAAAAACTTGTGTCAAGCAGTGACAAAAAGTTATTTATTCAACAAGCCTTCACTAAGTAACTAAAAAAGTTATTTATACTACAGCGTTTGAAACCATTATGCCATTCAAATAGGATGTATCACCCAGATGTCGGCATCTCATATATATATTGCGTGAATATCTTGCTGAAGAACTTTTCTGTAAATCACTCACATGGATGTCCTGAATTAGGGATTAAGTTGCCAAAATAATTTCTAAAATTTTTTTTTTTTTACGTTTATTTATTTTTGAGACAGAGAGAGACAGAGCATGAACGGGGGAGGGTCAGAGAGAGAGGGAGACGCAGAATCTGAAACAGGCTCCAGGCTCTGAGCTGTCAGCACAGAGCCCGACGCGGGGCTCGAACTCACGGACCACGAGATCATGACCTGAGCCGGAGTCAGCCGCCCAACCGACTGAGCCACCCAGGCGCCCCGCCAAAATAATTTCTAAAAGAAAATAGTAATGTGCCACATACAGAATGTTAAAAAAAAAAAAAAAAAAAAAAAAGCAAAAATGTGTTTCAGCTCATTGAGAGCTTAATTTGGGGCTAGATTTGTGAATTTTTTTTTTTAGATTTTTTTTTTTAATGTTTATTTATTTTTGAGAGTGAGAAAGAGCGTGAGCTGGGGAGGGGCAGAGAGAGAGGGAGACGCAGAATCTGAAGCAGGCTCCAGGCTCGGAGCTGTCAGCACAGAGCCTGGCGCGGGGCTCGAACTCACAGACTGCGAGATCATGACCTGAGCCGAAATCAGGCACTCAGCCAGCTGAGCCACCCAGCCGCCCCTAGATTTCTGAATATTTAACTCACCCCACAGTTGCAAAGTTTGTTTTGAAGGGAAGAGAGTGGAGAAAGAGAAGATGGTTACTTTCTGAAAAAGCACTGGAAGATTTTTCATGCAAAATAATAATGTTAATTGAATCTAAATCAAACCAGTCGAGGAAACTTCAGACGTTTCCAAGTTTAGGCTTTGAGAAGTCTCACTTCCTGGGGTGCCTGGGTGGCTCCATAGGTTGAGCATCCGACTCTTGATTTTGGCTCAGGTCACGATCCCAGAGTTTGTGGGGTCAGCCCCACGTCGGGCTCTGTGCTGAGCGTGGAGCCTACTTGGGATTCTCTCTGTCTCTCCCTCTGTCCCTCTCCTCCGCTCACGCTTTCTCTCTCTCAGGAAAAAAAAAATTAAAAAAAAAAAGTCTAGCTTCCTGAAAAAGGTGAAAAGATGAGAAAAAGATTCAGCATTGATGCTAAAGATTTCAGAAACCTGATTATAGCAACAGATCCATTCCTGCATGAGGCCAGTCTTGGAATCAGTTCCATATAAAAACTATTCCTGTGTGCTAGACATTGGGATTAAGATAAAAACCCCCTCTCTCTTGCATTTTACATGCTAGAGGTTGTGCCAGACCATAAGCAAGGACTAAAAATACATTAGAAAAGGGGCTGTGAAGGAAGTAAACTGAGTGCTAGTTGCAGTATTTCAAGAAAATTGTTTAACACGCTGACTATAACATCCTAAGTGCCTTCTCCATGTGGGCGCACAGAGTGGACCTCTGAAAAGTGGCCTTGTTACTTTTTCTAGATCAATGGCTATGTCCAGTCAAGATGAGATGGGGGAAGTTTTCCCACCCAGTGTAAATAAAGGGCTAGAATTGGTTTCCGGCCCTCTTTCCCAGAATGAATTGCTTAGCACTCCCCCCAAACTCCTCCTACAGACATTTAGGGGCCATCGCAGATTCAGTGGTAGGCCCCCATCTAACAGAGTGGTGAATTAATAATCAGCCATGGGTATTGAGAATTTAGAGGAAATGGCAACATTTTAGAATATCTGACTGTGAAGTGTGTTCTCCTCCCCATCGCCCTAACTGGTGCTTATTTTGCAGGTCAGCTACTTTTCTTGGAAGCAGTATGGCCAGGGGGAGGAAGAACGTCTCTCGGATTTAAGCTTTGAAGAGCAAGAGTTCAAATTGCTAGAGCTGGACTAGCATTTTTTAATTTCCCAGGATGCCAGGTCCTGTGGCTTCCTTGGAAGCTCTGCTCCACTCCCCCACCCTTCCACCCCTCAGAGCTGCGGGAGTGCGGGGCCACCCAGATCTGAGTCCAAGTACTACCTTGCTGTGAGCAGCCCCGGGCCGGGGAGGGGGGGGGAGGGGGGGAGGGGGGGAGTGGGGGGGAGTGGTGGCCTTTGCAGGGTGGAGGGAGGCCTGGGCCCCAAGTGATTCTGGGAAAAGGGCCCGCTCTGCTGGTGCGGAGCCCATCTCCAGGGAGCTAATAAAGGTGGTGTAAATAAAGACGTCATAAATAAAGGGTGGGACGTTGGCGGGGGAGGGGCGCGCAGTTGCTAAAGGTGCGCGCGCGCATCACGGGGCTGCCATAATGGTTTGGCTCCCGCTCAGGGCCCAGCGCCAGTACCCTACTCGCCTGGGTCGCTGCGCCCCGGAGCCTCCGCCTGTCATGTCCCGGCTGCGCCTGTTGGCCCCACTGCTTCTCTTTATGTGGCAACCGTTGTGGCTGCTGGTCCAGGCAGCTCAGCCTCCGGAGTGGGCCCTGGACCCTGCCCAGCTGACTTCCGACCCCCTGGAGGCGGCTGAGACCTGGTCTTCGCGCTCCTCTGATCCCCCGCCCGAATCGCCCCAGGCACTTACACCCCCAGCTGAGCCGGGGGGCTTTAATTACCTGGGGTCCTCTGCTCCAGCCCAGATGTTGGCCCCGCCTAAGGAGTTGACCGAGACTTTGGTTCCATTGCTGGACACGGATTCGTTTGGAGAACTACCCCCAGGGCCAGATGAGGATCTGAATGACCAGCTAACCCAGCATCAAAGGCTCCCAGAGGTGGTTCCAGTGCCAGGTTGGGATCAGAATCAGACCATAGCTCCGCCTCCTCATCTCAAAAGTAAGACTAAAACTGTAGGTTTAGATCAGGCCGAAGATCACCAGTCATTTGATTCCAATATGGGTCTCCTGTATCCTGAGGAGAACCTACCTATGGGTTTCCCAGGGGGACCAGATCAACTTCCAAACTTCTCTGAGGAGGCTGAAATTCCTCCACCCTTGCAGAAGACCCCAAATCATCTAGAGTCCCCTGAGGAAGCTGAATCTTTTTTGCCCCAAGGGGAGGCTCAGGCTCAGCATCCAGAGCCCTCTGAAGAGACAGAAACATCTCTACTTGAGCAGGAGGCTCCATCTCAGCGTCCAGAGTCCCTTAAGGATGGAAATTCAGCAAACCCACAAGAGGCCCCAGCTGAGCCTTCAAGTACCCCTGAAGAGGTCGAACCTTCTTCAGTCCAGCAGGAAGCCTCAGCTCACCCTACAGAGGCCCCCGAGGAAGTGGAACCTTCTCCAACCCCCCAGGAGGCCCCTGCTCAGCCTCCAGAGCCATCTAAGGACATCATATCTCAACTGTTAGCACATCATGAAGTAAATGTGCTATCTCCAAGTCAGAGTGAAGCTCAGAAGCCAAGCTTCCCCAATGTCACTGTTAAACCTCTGGATCTTACCATAACTCTAACTCAGCCTGCGGAGCACCCTGAGGAGGCTGGACCTACCCCAGTCCAGCAGGAGGCCCCTGCTCAGCCTGCAGAGCGCCTCGAGGAGGTTGAACCTACCCCAGTCCAGCAGGAGGCCCCTCCTCAGCCTGCAGAGCGCCTCGAGGAGGTTGAACCTACCCCAGTCCAGCAGGAGGCCCCAACTCTAGTTCCAGAGTTCCCTATCGAGTATTTAACTCAACTTGCAGTAAGTGATGAGGTGACATCTCTACCTCTAGGTCAGTATCCAGATTATTTAATGTTTCCCAGGGTTATAGGTAAGCCTTTAGATGTGGAATTTACCACAACTCCAGGGCCTGATAAAGGTGTTGAATCTTCTATAGCCCAGCAAGAGGCCCCACCTCAGCCTCTTGAACACACTGAGGAAGCAGAACTTTCTCTAACCCAGCAAGAGACCTCGGGTAAGCCTCCAGAGGAGGTTGAGCCTTCAAGTGAGCAGGAGACCCCAGGTCAGCCTTCCGAGCCTCCTGGGGTGATTGATCCTTCTCTAAGGCAGCAGGAGACCCCAGCTCAGCCTTCAGTGCCTCCTGAGGAAGGTAAGCCTTCTCTAAGCAAACAGGAACCCCCAGCTCAGCTTCCAGACCGTTTTGGAGAAGCTGAACTTTCTCCAACCCAGGAGGAGGCCTTAGCTCAGCTTGCAGAGCTCCTTAATGAGGCAGAATCTTCAACCCAGCAGGAGACTCCAGCTCAGTCTCCAGGGGAGATAGAATCTTCTGCAACCCTGCAAGAGCAACCAGCTCAGCCTCCAGAGCTGCCTTCCAGGGAGGTGGAACCTTCTCCAACCCAGCAGGAGCACCCAGCTCAACCTCTATGGCATCATAAGATGACAGTTTCACCTCCAGGTCACTACCATGATCAACATTTAAACCTGCCCGATGTCAGTGTGAAACCTCCAGATGTGCAGCTTACCATGACTGCAGAACCCACTACAGAGGTGGGACCTTCTGCAGTTCGGCACGAGACTATAGCTCAGCCCTCAGTGCCTCTTAATGTGGAACCTTTTGAAACCCAGCATGAAGCCCCAACTCTGCCTCCACAGTCCCCTGAGGTTGAATCTTTGCCAGTTCAACAGGAGACTCCAACGCAATCTCCAGAATCTACCACACAGGAGAAACTTCCAACACAGCAGGAGACCCCAGTTCAGTATCCAGAATATCCTGGAGAAGTTGAACCTTCTACAACCCAGCAGGAGGCCCTAGCTCAGCAATCACAGGCCCCTGAGGAGGGTGAATCATCCTCAACCCAGGAGGAGGCCCCGACTCAGCTTCCAGAGGCCCAGGAAGAGGGTGAACCTTCCCCTCTCCAGGAGGAGGGCCAGGGTCAGCACCCACAGGCCTCCGAGGGGAGTGAACCACCTACAACCCAGGAGGAGGCCCCAGTTCAGCATCCACAGACCCCTGAGGAGGTTGAACCTTCTTCAACCCAGCAGGAGGCTCCAGCTCAGTATCCTCAGGCATCAGAGGAGGGTGAGCCTTTTCCAACCCAACCAGAGACCCCAACTCAGTATCCAGAGCCCCTTGAGGGGACTGAGCCTTCTCCAGCCCAGTCAAAGGCCACAACTCAGCATCCAAATCCCCTTGGGGAAGTTAAACCTGCAACCTATCAGGAGGCCCCAAGTCAGCATCCACAGACCTCTGAGGAAATTAACCCTTCTGCCACTCAACAGGAAGCCACAGCTCAACATCCAGAGCCTTCTGGTGAGGTTGAACCTTCTCCAACCCAACAGGAGGCCCCAGCTCACTCTCCAGAGCATCAGGTGGTAACAGTTTTTCCTCAAGGTCAGAATCAAGCTCAGCTCCTGCTGTTGCCTAATGTCACTGTTAAACCTGTGGATTCCTCAGTTACCATGACCTCAGAATCCACTAATGAGGTTGAAGCTTCTCCACTCCGAGAAGAGGCCTCAGCTCAGTCTGCAGTGTCCCCTGAGCAGTTGGAACCTTCTCCAATCCAGCAGGAGGTCCCACATCAGCATCCAGCTGCCCCTGAAAATGTTGAGCCTTCTCCAATCCCGCAGGGAGTCTCCACTATGCCTGAAGATCTTCCTGAGGAAATTGGACTTTCTCCAACCCGGCAGGAGGTCCCACATCAGCATCCAGCGCCCCCTGAAAATGTGGAATCTTCTCCAGTCCAGCATGAAGTCTCAACTCCACCCGAAGATTTTCCTGAGGAAATCGAACTTTCTCCAAGCCAGCAGGAGAGCTCAGCTCTGCCTCAAGTGCCTGTTGCAAGTATAGAACCTTCTCCAATCCAGCAAGAGGTCCCAGCTCAGCAACCAAAGCCCAATGAGGGGGTCGAGTCTTTTCCAGTTCAGTATGAGCATCCAGCTCAGCCTCCAGGGTCCTCTACAGATGTTGTAGCTCAGTCTCCAGTACAGCATGAGGTGACATTCTCACCTCCAGGTCCAGGTGAAGATCAGCATCCAGTGTTGCCTAATATCACAGGTAAACCTGTGGATCTGAGGATTTTCCTAAGTCCCCAGGCAACTAAGGAGGTGAAACATCTTCCAGTGCAGCAGGATGTCCCTGCTCAATCTCCTATTCCCCCTGAGAAAGTCGAATTTGCTCCAGCTCAGTCCAAGCATCTTTCCCAGTCTCCAGAGTCCCCTGAAGATGAGTCTTCTCCAGGCCAACAAGAGGTCCTAGCTCAGACTCCGGACCCCCCTAAGGCTGTGGACCCTGCTTCAGGCCAACAGGAGGCCCCAGCTCAGTCTGGAGTCCCCCAGCTGGCCCCAGCTCAGCCTTCAGAGCCTCCTGAGAAGGTAGAACCATCTCCAGTTCAGCAGGAAGTCCCAGCTCAGCCTTCAGAGCCCCCTAATGAGGCAGAATCTTCTCCAACCCCGCAGGAGGCCCTGGTTCAGTCTCCTGTCCCCCAGCAGGCCCCAGCTGTATCTCCTGAGCCCCCTAAGGAGGTAGAACCTTCTCCCACACTGCAGGAGGCCCCAGCTCAGCCTTCAGAGCCCCCTAATGAGGCAGAGTCCCCAACCCAGCAGGTGGCCCCAGCTCAGTTTCCAGTCCTCCAGGAGTCCCCAGCTATATCCCCTGAGCCCCCTAAGGAGGTGGAACCTTCTCCCACACCTCAGGAGCCCCCAGCTCAGCCTTCAGAGCCCGGTAATGAGGCAGAATCTTTTCCAACTCAGCAGGGAGCCCCAGTTGTATCCCCTGAGCCCCCTAAGGAGGTAGAACCTTCCACACAGCAGGAGGCCCCACCTCAGCCTTCAGACCCTCCTGAGAAGGTGGAACCATCTCCAGTCCAGCAGGAAACCCTATCTCTACCTCTCGAGCCACTTAAGGAGATAGAACCTTCTCTAACACAACAGGAGGTACAAGCTCAGCCTTCAGAGGCCCCTGAGAAGGTAGAACCATCTCCAATTCTGCAGCAGTCTCCAACTCAACCTCCGGAGCCCTCTAAGGAGGCAGAAACTCCTCCAGCCCAGCAGGAGGCCCCAGTTCAGCCTCCAGAGCCACCTGAGGAGGTTGTAGCACAACCTCCAGTCCATAATGAGGTGACAGTTCCACCTCTAGGACAAGAGCAAGCTCAGCATCCAAACTTGCCCAATGTTACTGTTCAGCCTGCTGACCTGGAGCTTACTGTAACTCCAGAACCTACTGTGGAGGCTGAGCAGTCTACAATCATGCAGCAGACTCTAGCTCCTCCAGAGGACACTGAGGTGACACCTCCACATCCAGAGCAGGTCCAGGCTCAGCATCCAAATTTGACTGAAGTCAGAGTTCAGCCTTTAGACCTGGAACTGACCATAACTCCAGAACCCACTACAGAGACTGAACCTTCTCTAACCATGCAAGAGACCCCAACCCAGCCTCCAGAGCCACCTAAGGAGGTTGTTCAGTATCCGTCCCAACAGGAAGTGACAGTTCCTACTCCAAGTAAGGATCAAGGTCAGCAACCAACATTGCCCAGTGTCACAGCTCATCGTGTGGACTTGGGGCTTACCATAACTCCAGAACCTACTACAGAGGCTGAACATTCTACACCCGTGAAGGAGACTACAGCTCCTCCTCCAAAGGACCTTGAGGTGACACTTGCACATCCAGAGCAGGTTCAGAGTCAGCATCCAAACCTGACTGAAGTCACAGTTCCACCTATGGACCTGGAACTTACTGTAACTGCAGGATCCAGTGTGGAGACTGAACCTTCTCCAACCATGCGAGACACCCCAACTCAGCCTCCAGAGCCACCTAAGGAGGTTGTAGTTCAATATCCATTCCAGCAGGAAGTGACAGTTCCAACTCCAAGTAAGGATCAAGGTCAGCATCCAGCATCACCCATCATCCCATTTCGTCATGTGGAGCTTACTATAACTCCAGAACCTATTACAGAGGCTGAACATTCGACAACCCTGAAGAAGACTACAACTCCTCCCCCAAAGGACCTTGAGGTGACACTTGCACATCCAAAACAGGTTCAGAGTCAACATCGAAACCTGACTGAAGTCACGGTTCCACCTATGGACCTAGAAATTCCTGTAAGTCAGCAACCAGAGTCATTTGAGACAGGTTTTCCTCCAACAACTGAACATCCTGTGGTGCATTTTGTAAACTATACCTCAGAAAAGGCATACACAACTTTAACTTGGCAACCAGAACAGAATGCCACCACAGACCTCAAAATATGTGAGCGCTGTACCTGCAAAGATGAGACACTGTCGTGTGTTGGTCTCAGCCCACAGCAGAGGCTCCGCAGAGTGCCCGTGCTGGAGCCCGACACCTACAACGGCACCTTCACCATCTTGTAAGAATCGCCTTTACTTGTTTGTTCTCTGCCTCCTGCTTGACATGGCAGTCTCTTCCTCAATGTCGTCCTGGGCCTTCCTCATCTCCCCAACCACGTTGACTGACTTTCTGTTTTTAGCTTTTCTTTGTCAACTATCCCTTATCTTCATTTTCCTTTTTACTACTGTTCGCCCTTCTCCAATCTTTTACTTGTAATTGTCCTTATTCTTTTTCCTTATCCAATTTTTAGCCCCATTATTTCATTCCTTAACCTCTACTCTCCCATTTTTGCTCCATCCTCTATAATAGGATACAACAGAGTAGTGAAGAGTAGAGATTCTGGAACTAGATTGCCTGCGTTTGGGCCGAGGTCTGTCATCTATTAGCTTTGTGACTCAGTTTCCTTTTCTGTGAAATGGAAATTATGATAGTTACCATCTCATGGGATTATGGTGAGATCTAGATGAGGTAATACATATGAAGCACTTGGATCAGTGCCTGGCGAAATAGGAGTGTTAGCTGTTATTATTTTGATTCCCCAGACCTCATCTTTGACGCCCGGCCTTCCACATACAGTACTCAGTTTGGGCCCAACCCAAGAGTAAGTACTATGGGCGCCACACTAGGATGAAATCGTCTTCAGAACATGAAATGACAGGTGGGAAGAAAGGAAATGGTCATAAAAAGGGAGGTGGCATGTAATTAAGTACTAAAAGAGGTACCATGGGTGTTGGAATTCAGCAGACTCTGTAATCAGCGGAGTATGGAGGTCAGGGAGAGCTGCATGGATAAGCTAACACTTTAGCTGAGACTTAAAGAGTGGCTCTGATGTGTTAAATAGAGAAAAAATGGGTATAAGTCTAGGCAAAGGCACGGCTGCAGGAATGATCAGGAATTAAGAATTAGGTTAAGCAGTTAAAGATCCAATTACGAGAAACCTTGACTATCAGCTAGAGAGGTTTGAACGTTAGATTCTGAGTTAGAGAGAGCCATTGAAAGTTTTCAAGCATGAGATATACAGACCGCTGAAACAGGATTATTTTCAGTTCCCCATATAGGCCGATCTGGAGAGGAGAGCTTGATCCAGCGAGACCAGATAGAATGTTCTAACAAAACCTGGGAATAAAGTAACAAGGGGCCGACTCAGAGTGGCTGAAAAGAGTAGAAAGAAAAGCCTTGAGAGCACTGCAAAGGAGGAAGTGACAAGATAGACTAACTGATGACAGTCGCGGGTGGGGTGTGCACGGGAAAGAGAAAACTCAGATATTACTCTGAAACTTCTGTCCCAGATAAGGAGAATGATGGAAGTTGAGGCATCTTTTACCAGGGAACACAGAGCAACCAGAAGGCTTCAGGTTGACTGGAAATGTCCACCAGGCACATGGGCAGATGGGTATCTGTTTTGAATTTATTCCTGACTCCCCTGAAAAAAATGTGTATATAAACTGACCAGGTAAGCTGTTGCTGAGGGAAGAGGACAAAACTAAAGGTAAAGATTCAAAGTCATACGCAGAGTTAGCGGTTGAAACTGAACCTCAGGCATTTAATAGCTTCTCTTAAACATGTGTAATTCATGGATACATGAATTATCATGGATACTTTTTTTTGTTTTTAATGTCACAGGTATAGAGGATAAAACGTGAAAATCCCACCCCACCCTCCCTACCACTCATAAGATAACTCCTGTCACCTTTTTGGTGTGTGTCCTTCCTTCCCATCTCTTTCCTTTGCATTTTTTCCTAATTTCCTAATGAGGGGATACTTTTTAATTCCTTGCCCAGTGATTTGTTGCTTTTCCCTATACAATATGTCTAAGAAATCTTTCCATGTTAGTTATTCTAATTTCTAACTTCCCTTATCCTTCTAACACCTAGAGAGGTTTCAGTAGAGGGCTTCTTTACATTTGTTTGCTGATAATGGTAAATTTTTTACCATTTTTTTCGTTGAATTATTATTTTCTCATTGATTTGTGGAAGGAACCATTTTAGACACATAAGTGATTTGGGGAAAAAAAATACTTATCTCCAGAGTAATTAACAGGCGTTATCTACCCAAGGAATGGAACAAATAGGAAGTTCAGGTTCTAAGGAGCTGGCTTGTTTGTGCCAGTGGCCCCACGCTATCTCTTTATTAATTGCACCACCTGGGATGCTGATAGCCGCGGAAATTAGAAAGTTGGCATTTACTGCATTGGAATATTCCCCACAAGGTTGCCAGTGATTCTTTTATTTATTCTGTTCATTCCTTTCCTACCTATTCAAGGATCTGAACTGTGTTTCTTCACAGAAATTTCCAAGGAAACTCTATTTCTCACATTGATGAAAATGTATGGAAGGGATACCGTTGGGCTGAGAAACTGTGAGTATATTCTCTCCAAATACGAATACAAAAAAAAAAAAAAAAAAAAAAAAAAACTAACTGCATTCTAAGGTCCTTCTTGGTCCAGAACTTTGAAGTCAGTAGCTCTGAGGAAAGGTGTTTCCCCTTCCATATCCCAACTCGACCTCTACCGATTGCAATTCTGTGTTAATTTTTTTTTTTAACGTTTATTTATTTTTGAAACAGAGAGAGACAGAGCATGAACGGGGGAGGGTCAGAGAGAGGGAGACAGAGAATCTGAAACAGGCTCCAGGCTCTGAGCTGTCAGCACAGAGCCCGACGCAGGGCTCGAACTCACGGACCGCGAGATCATGACCTGAGCTGAAGTCGGCCGCTTAACCGACTGAGCCACCCAGGCGCCCCATCTGTGTTTATTTTAAAAATTAAATTTGGCAGGTTCCCTTTAAAATTAGAATCAATTTCAACTTATTTTCCATTATACAAGGAATACGTGATTATAGTCTCAATATATAAAAATGAAATAACAGGGGGGCCTGGGGGGCTTATTCGGTTAAGTGTCCAACTTCGGCTCAGGTCATAATCTCAACGGTTCGTGGGTTCAAGCCCCACGTTGGGCTCTGTGTTGACAGCTCAGAGCCTGGAGCCTGCTTCGGATTCTGTCTCCCTCTCTCTCTGCCCCTCTCCTGCTCATTCATTCCCTCTCTCTCTCTGTCTCAAAAATAAATAAACATTAAAAAAATTTTTTTTGATGAAATAACAGATCTAGTGAACACCTGCCTTATGTTCTAATCCCCCCACTGCTGGGATAGCCACTACTCTGGATTTAGTATATATCCTTCCAGACCTTTTTCCATGCATTTGCCTACATACATATTTACAGCAAAATAGGTTTGTTGTGTGAGTTTCTTATCTTTTTTTTACATAAATTGTAACATCCTACAACTCGATTCTTTTGCTTCGTGGTATGTCTTAGACTTTTTTTCTTCCAGTACATAGAGGGTTACCCCATCCATGCAAGCTGCTGCATAATATTCCATAGTATGAGTGTATTACGATTTAGTAATTCCCCTCCTGATGGATGTTTAGGCTGTGTCCAGTTTTCTTATTACATGCATTGCTGCATGGACCACCTCATACATGCATCTTTGTGTACGTGGGTGGGTATTTCTGTAGAATAGATCCCTGGAAATGGAACTGTTGGGATGAAGACGATGTCGATATATACAATTTTAATTGCCCTCAAAAAAGGTGTGCCAATTTACACACCAATCCATACACCATGACAGCATTCATTTCCTCCTACCCTCCCACTCTTGGATATTCTCCATTTCTTGGCTGATCTGGTGGGTGAATAAAATGGGTCCCTTCTGAATTTGAATTTTTCTGATTACGTATACATTTAAATATCTCTGTATGTTTCCTGGGCATTTGTGTTTCTTGTCTGAATTTTCTGTCCTTTGCCAATTTTTTTGTTATCTTTTTTTTAAATTGATTTGTAGAAAAAGTCAGTGTAGACACAAGTAATTTTGGAAACAATATTATACTCAAAGTAACTGACTGGCATTTTTCATGACAGATTGTGTGTCATATCATCAGTTCAACTTGGGTAGATAAGTCATAAATGACTTCTGAATTAATAATAAAAGACATAACAGTCATAGTAATCTAAATGTAGGGATTATGATCCCCCTAAAGTAGATTCCCCCCTGCCCCTTAGTCTGATAACCTTACTGGTAAGGGACAAATGGTAGAACAAGGTAGTTGTTTTCTTATGAATTTTATGAATTTCTTAAATACTATATATAGTTTATATTTTCTCATGATAGTATCTAACTTGGAGATCTTATTTCCCAAACTTGTAAGAAAAATGAAAGTAATTTGGCACAAGGAACAAGAGAGAGTGGAGAGAGTGGGTAGGCTGAGGGACAGGGGTAGGAGAAAAACTTTGAATTGTGTATTATATACCTTTGGAATTCTGAGCCATGCAAATATATATTACCTATTAAAAAAAATAAACTGAAATTAAAAAAATATTTTTTGAAAAGCGTGTATTTGGTAGTTTATATACTAGAAGATGAATCTGGTAAGATTTGATGATTCTTAAAAAATTTTTAAATGTTTATTTATTTTTGAGAGAGAGAGAGAGAGAGAGAGAGAGAGAGAGTGAGTGAGCAGGGAAGGGGCAGAGAGAGAGGGAGACACAGAGTCCAAAGCAGGCTCTAGGCTCCGAGCTGTCAGCACAGAGCCTGATGTGGGGCTCGACCCCACAAACTGTGAAATGATGACTTGAGCCGAAGTCAGACACTTAACCAACTGAGCCACCCAGGTGCCCCAAGATTTGATGATTTCTAATTCAGCTTGAGGGTTATGCCTTGTAAGACAGAAGTTTTTAACTATGGGTCAATAGTCCCCTGGGGCAGGATTTTTAACCTTTTTTTCTATATATCAAATTTAAAAAAAAATTTTTTTTAACATTTATTTATTGCTGAGAGACAGAGCATGAACAGGGGAGGGGCAGAAAGAGAGGGAGACACAGAATTGGAAGCAGGCTCCAGGCTCTGATCTGTCAGCAGAGAGCCCAATGTGGGGCTCGAACCCACGAACCGTGAGATCATGACCTGAGCTGAAGTTGGACACTTAACAGACTGAGCCACCCAGGCACCCTTCTATATATGTATTGATGATCTGCAGAAGCTTATGTTCTTGGGATAATGTTTTCAAATGTATAATAAGTTAAAATATATAGGAAAAGGAAATTATGTGGAAATAGAGTTTTCAAAAATTTTTAAAAAAGATTAGTGATATAGCAATAAATCTGCTTCTGTTAGAATATTAAATAACAAAATATAATGGTACGCCTACTAACTATTATAACTTCAAGGTACTGATGAGAATAAATGATATTTTGAGATATCCACGCCAAATATGTGATATGAAAATATCTGATTTCTGCTGGGGACCAAATAAACTACACTAATCTGTGGTTTGTTGCCTGCATTCATAATGGAAGGAAATGCTAATTCTAGTTAGAGGTTTGTGAAAATAGAGATGTGATTCTATTTCCCATCCAAGTTTGGCACCCACAAATTCAGTCCATTCTATTCACGGACCTGAGCCCTAAAGGGATGGTCTGCAAATTGAAATCGCATGCACACCTTTGCACGTATTCAAGAAAGTACAGTTTTCTAGGGAAAGGGTCCATTCCATAGCTTTTATGAAATTCTCAAAAGGTTCTTGTCTCAAAAGATTGAGTCACAAATTGGGGTGGAGGTGGAGAAAGACATTTGTTTTCCTGTGAAGTTGTACTTATTCTCATAAATGATGATAAATGAATGATTTGTTTTAATTAAAAGTAGTATATTTGCAAATTGATACCTGTCACTTTCTGAATTCATTCAACAAATATTTATGGAGCATCTCCTATGTCCCAGGAACTGTTTTACGTGCCAGGGATATAAGCTCAAGAACAAAACTGACCAAATATCCCACTTGTCAAGGGGTTTACAAATATATAATATAAAAACAAATATGTAAATATAATAAATACATAGAATTTCAAGTATTGGTAAGAAATCAGTGGCCAGATCTCTCAAGTTTTCTAATTTATTCAACGACCGTTTCTGCTGCTCATAGACTGAGTTTTTTACTAATGATAATACTTTTCATTCATATAATCTTGAGTTGGTTCTTTTTATTAGATGTACTGTTTACCTCTGTCTGAGGATATATTAATGATGCCATTCTAAATTTTGTATACTGTTTATTTTTGAGAGAGAGAGAGAGTGAGAGACAGAGTGCAAGTTGGGGAGGGGCAGAGAGAGAGGGAGACACAGAATCTGAAGCAGGCTCCAGGCTCTGAGCTTCAGCACAGAGCCCAGTGCAGGGCTTGAACCCATGGACTGCAACCTGAGCCGAAGTCGGATGCTTAACCGACTGAGCCACGCAGGTGCCCCATTAATGTTGGTATTCTCAAATCCTTTTGTGTTTTCTCTGTTAACTGTGTCATTGACTATAAGCTGTTATATTTGTTTTTTATTTTCTGTCCTGAATAGAATTGGCTTTCTCACTCCATTTGGTCATTCCTGAGTGCAATTTATCTTTGTAGTTGAGATTTGACTTGCTTCTGTTTTCTGGTCCTAAGGAAGAGGTGAAATGAACCACGGGGCTTGTTATTGGTGACAGGTCCCCCTGAGAGTTAAAGAAGAGGTGGGAGGTGACTTCTAATGGCTAGTCAGAGTGTATACCCTTCCTCCAGGGTTCTGGGACCCTGCCCCCTTCTAACACCAATGGCTCCTGCCTGGAAGAAAACACCCTTTGCTGCCAGATCCAAGGAGGAAGGATGTGGGGTTGATGTGCTGTCCTTGGTCCTACTGCAGTATCCCAGCTAATCACCCTGTAGGTGGCTCCAAGGCATTTCTGGTGGGGAGTGTTTGTAGAGCTACTCCCTTGGCTTTGAGCTAAGGTTGTGGATTTTCTAATTGTATCTTTTCTAATCATCCTTAGGGACTTTGGTGGAGTTTGGAGTTTGGTAGAGACTTGGCATGTTTCAATCTGCCAGCTTGAAATAGCACAACCTCTTAGGAAGACAATTTTGTACCCCTGTTAAATCCTGGAGAAACTTAGGCAAATGTGTACTAGGATATAAACAGAAAAATGTCCAAAGCAGCACTGTTTATAATAACTGAAAATTAGAAAAATCTAGTATCCACCAACAGTAGAATGAACAAATAGTGTTACACGGGTATTTACTCTATAGTTATTAAACTGAGCATTTATGTTATGTGCATTTTATGCACATTTTTAGTTCTCACAGATATTTTTTAGATGGGGAAAAAAATTAGATGGCTTTACTTGTAGCACTGATATGGTTATAAATAGGGCTTCCACAATAAAATTTGGGAAAAGAGAGGAGGAAGTGGCAGTTCTGTCCATGTTTTTGCCACTCAGGGCTGGGTTCTAACAGAGATTTTGTGATCCAGAGAGTAGGCATTAAATGTACATTTTGGTGTGAAGAGTGGATAGGGGTGTGTGTGTGTGTGTGTGTGTGTGTGTGAGAGAGAGAGAGAGAGAGAGAGAGAGAGAGAGAGACAAAGGAGTATGTGAGAAGAAAAGATTTGAATCAAACAGCAGAGATCACCATCCCTACATTAAATAAGAATTAGTGTATTTGGTGGCACCATTACCCAGGTTTCTCTCACATCTAGCGGTCCTGTGTAGCAAATAGTTGTAGTTATTTTTGCATTTTGACCCAGAAATGACCTTTTCATTTTGCAGAATTCTCAGTGACAATTATCTGACCGAATTACATAAAGACACATTTGAAGGCCTGCTATCCCTCCAGTATTTGTAAGTTAATCAGTTCATCATTTATTATGAGTTTTTAGTTATATTATTTATTAAAAAATACAGGGTTCAAATTGGATAATTGCAACAATTTCTTCTAACAGTAGAATTCTATAATTCTCTATAGTGGAATTCTATAATTCTCTCTATTAAATTCTATAACTCTGTAAGTCTGTGGGGACCCAGCCCATCTCTAGCATTAAATACCTCCTATGCATTTTCAACTTTTTAATTTTATAGACAAGATATAGGAAAAAGCCCTTCAGTTGTAGAGGAAAAGGGGTAATGAAGTCTGAGCAATTATGGACACCCATATGAACCTTGTTATGTAAGTGTTCATATACCATCTGCTTTTATTTATATTTATTATTTATGGCCCATGGATCAAATCCTGTGTATGGTCTGTCTTGATACAACCTATGAGTTCAGAATGATTTTCATGTTCTTAAAGGGCTGTAAAAGAGAAAAGAAGAGAAAGAAACAGAGAATATGTGACGGAGACCGTATATGGCCTGCAAAGCCTAAAATATTTACTGTCTGGCCTTTACAGAAAAGGTTTGAAAAAGTTGGCTTAGTAAAATGAGAGGAATTGAAGTTAACCTCAAATTGTCACCTACAAGACAAGAAAATATAGAACACTTACATTAATTTGAATGCCATTAACCCAGAATTTTTAAATAATTTAATCTAAATTAAATATTTAAATATTAAATATTTAACTAAGCAGGTGAATTATGTAAGCAGTATTACCAAGTACATATTAAATTATTAAGAGATTAAGGATTTCAGTGTGGGAAATTTTATTAGTTTATTTTTTTATTATTATTTTTTATGTCATTTATTGTTAAGTTAGCTAACATACAATGTGCACTTGGCTTCAGGAGTAGATTCCTGTGATCAGTGTGGAAATTCTTATGCCACCATAAAAATAGATGTTTAAAATGATGGTTAAGGGGTTGGGGCTCCTGGGTGGCTCAGTTGGTTGGGCGTCCGACTTTGACTCAGGTCGTGATCTCACAGTTTGTGGGTTCGAGCCCCGTGTCGGGCTCTGTGCTGACAGCTCAGAGCCCGGAGCCTGTTTCAGATTCTGTCTCCCTCTCTCTCTGCCCCTCCCCCACTCATGCTCTGTCTCTGTCTCTCTCAAAAATAAATAAACATTAAAAAAATGATGGCTAAGGGGCACGTGGCTGTCTCAGTCATTAGAGTCTGCAACTCTTGATCTCGAGGTTGTAGGTTAGAGCCCCATGTTAGGTATAGAGATTACTTAAAAAAAATGAAACCTTTAAAAATATAATGATGGTTAAGTGGTATAGTTAGAAATGTTTACACTAAACAAACATCAGAAATGCCTCTAACTTCGCTAATTACAGAATAAACATCTCTCCAGCCTCATTGTCAAGGAAGAAATGTTTGCATATATCTCTGTACATTAGACATACAGAGATACTAATGTTCTTTGCTATGGAGGTTCAGTGTTTATTCTTTGTCCATGCCATGCAAAGCTGTGTATTTCATTAATCCTTTTTTAAAAATTTTTTTAATGTTTATTTATTTTTGAGAGAGAGAGAGACAGAGTATGAGCAGGGTAGGCACAGAGAGAGAGGGAGACACAGAATCCGAAGCGGGCTTCAGTCTCTGAGCTGTTGGCCCAGAGCCCGATGCGGGGCTCGAATTCATGAGCAGTGAGATCATGACCTGAACCGAACGAAGTCAGATGCTCAATTGACTAAGCCATCCAGGCGCCCCTCATTAATCCTTATTAATGATGTGCTTTAGAAAATAGATTCTTCTTGCAAATGTGGAAGGCTTAAGGGTAGTGAGTAAAAAGAATCTCATATGACACTAAAAATAGTCCTTCAAATTATCAAACCTTCCAAGTCTTAGGGGACAACCACTTTGTATTGGTCTTCTTGGCTACCTCTGCCATCTGGGCTCCAAACATTACAAACACAGTTTGGAGAAAAACAAAAGAGACAAACTGCGCAATGGATAGGGCCTTTCATTATTTCTACTATGAGGTACTTTGTAAGCCAATTATTTCATGTCAGGTGAAGTGTTCTCATTCATTCATTCATTCAAAAAAAATGTGAATCAAAACCTAAAAAAGAATGTGACAGGCCCTATGCCCAGTACCATAGGCACGCAGATGGTTAAGACAGGCTTCCCACCCTTGTAGGAACTCATGATTTCACAGGGAAAATAAACAGAAGCTTAAACCATAACGCCTAAGCACTAAATGGATGATGAAGCACTGACAAAGTGCAGAAGAGGGAGCCACAAAGTCATAAAACCACATTTCTTTTCAGTCGTTTTGCTCCTTCTACTCACTACCCAGCTGTTAATTTATTTTATAAATATTTGAGTTTGTTCTTTGTCCATGCATCAGTTTTAAACACAGTAGACAACGCAGATGAGCAAGACTAGTCCATACTTTCATGGAGTTTATGCCCAGAGGAAATGGAATGCCAGAATAACTATATTAAGAAGAAATTGGGGCACCTGACCGGCTGAGTCAGTAGAGCATGCGACTCTTGATCTCAGGGTCGTGAGTTCAAGCCCCAGGTTGGGCGTGGAGTCTACTTTAAAAAATTAAAAGAAGGAGAAGAAGGAGGAGGAGGAGAGGGGGAGGGGAAGAAATGGATTTGGGCAATGAGAAGTATAAGTTGTTTTTGGAACACAGAAGAGGGGGGAAGACTTCAAGTTGGATCAGGGAAGTTACTAGAGAAATGCTGTTTGAACAGAACCTTGAATGGCTATGACGTATCATCAGATAGACATCTTGGGAAGAATATGCTTGCAAGATAGAGTGAGTGAAAGGCAAAATGCAGGAGAAATTTCTTTGGTATCTGTAGAGTAGGAAACTAGAGCCGGATTTAGGATTTTGAAGGCCTTGGATAATATGCCAGGCTACCGTGTTATCACAGCAGTGCTCTAGGACAAACTTTAGACTGCACCAGGGTCACCGGGAGGCCTTGTCAGAACACAGGTTCCACCTCCACAGTTCCTGATTCACTCAGTCCAGAGTAGAGCTGAGAATTTGCATCTTGAGTAAGTTCCCAAGTGACTCTGATATTTGAGAACCACTCCTGGAGAATTAATCTGGTGACTGTGTGCAGTATAGATTAGAATGGGAGAGACCAGAGATGAAAATGCCAGTCAGAAGATGGTGGTACCCATGTAGGTGGAAAGTGAGGGACTCGGCTGAAATCCATGGAAATAAGAGGGTCAACCATAATCAAGAATGGGTGTTTCCAAATAAAAATCCAGGACCATGTTGTTTTTTTGTTGGCCCCACTTGCAGCTGAAGCAATTGATAAATTCATAGACCGTTTAGGCAACGTACAACCAAAAATAAATTTCTATTAATATGATAATATAATTCTGAGTTCGTTCAAAGTTAGGTATTGATTAGAGGAGTAACTTCTTTTCAAGTTAAATGAAAAGGTATCTTTTACCTCTTCTGGTATTGACTTGGTGTCAAGAAATAGAACTAAACCAGGAAGGTGTGCTAATGTGAGAATATCCCTTTTAATATTAGAAATTATATGTGGAGATCACAACTTTGAGCTCATAATTTAGAAATTGATGAGGCCACAAACAGTCATTTAATCAATTCTTCTGCTCTCAGGAAAGATTACTTCCAAGATCTATCAAGATCTATAGTTGTATATTTTATGTATGAAGATCACAAAGGTGAGACTCTTAAGAAAGGTGAGGACAGGGTTAGGGGCTCTGGAAGGTTCAAATAACAATTCCTAATACTCAGAGTTTAGCCAAAAGCTACTTATTCAATACTACCATCCTACTAATTAGATATCTTATAGCTAATTGAGGCAATATTTTCCTTTTCCTTTTCCTAGAGATTTATCCTGCAATAAAATACAATCTATTGAAAGACGTACATTTGAATCACTACCTTTTTTGAAGTTTATGTAAGTTACAAATATAATTTCATTATATTTGGAATTTGTATTAAACTTAATTGTAAACCTCTTTGTTATTCATTTGGAATGAATGAAACTTTATTAGTCGAAAGCTACTAAAATTATGTAGCAAATCTTTTTTGTCTGTGGCAAAGTTTGGTGTGAGAGTTATTATAGAGATCAGAGTGAATCGTTCTAGAGCAGCAGTTCTCTGCCAGGGTGATTTTGCATCCAGGTGACACTTGGTAGTGTCTGGAGACATTTTTGATTGTCAGACTGTAGATGTGCTCCTGGCATCTAGTGGGTGGAGGCCAGGGCTGCTGTCACACCCTACAGTTCACAGGGCAGCACCCCCCCCCCCCATAACAAAGATTATCCAACCATAAATCTCAACAGTGCTAAAGTTGTGAAACGTTTTTCTAGAGAAATAAACTTACTTCTCTAGAAAAAAATACTTACTTAACACAAGTATTTATTGAGCATTTACTGATTTGTATCTAATGCACCACATGTATAAACATGAAAGTATAAATCTTTCATGCAAATATTTTTTTAAAAAGGCAAGTATCTTTCATAGTGAGATTTCTTTAGTGTATGGAGAGAGTATTGTGGTTATGTTTCATTATCTATAAATTAGAATCACTGCCAAAGGATAAATATTCTGAAAGAATATCTTTTTTTTCTCTTTGTTTGTGTCTTGTTTTGTGTGTGTGTGTGTGTGTGTGTGTGTGTGTAGAAATCTTCGTTGCAATTTACTCACCGAACTGAGCTTTGGAACATTTCAGGCCTGGCATGGAATGCCGTTTTTACACAAGCTGTAAGTGAAATAGAAAATGAATACATGTAAAAAAAAAAAACAAAAAAAAACTACATGTAAAAATATCATACAGTGATTGGTTAGGTGTGTGTTAATAAACCCAGTATGAATTCTGGAAAGTAGGTCTTAAAATCCATTTTTTTTTTCAAATGAGGAAACTAAGGTACAAAGAGGCCAAGGGACTTGTCTTAACTCCTAAATGGCACTCTCTGCCCTCCCTCGTACCCAGCTTTGTGTGGGCAATGAAAGCCCCAAGCAAGTAACACCCAAGTCAGTATTATCATGGGAATTCGTGACAGTGATGCTTCCCCAAGGTGTGCATGGTCCTTGAAATCCACTTTTGAATTTAACTTTGATTCCTGCTCATGTGCAAGTTTCCTATGCAAAAGAGAACTTCAAAGAACTAAGTTTAGCACAGAGTTCTCCAGGCAGCAAAAGGTGTGGGTGCTTCTTGAGCCATCAGGAAAGCAGAAAGAACTCCTGAATGCCTGCCACAGGGCACTGCTCTCCATGTGTTTTCTTTCCTGACCACTCTTCAATTAAGAAGTGTGTTATTCCCTTTCAGCCGGAAAATTCTGTGATTTCTCTGTAAAAAAGCAAATCATACTGGACATGTTCAGTGGCCTGAGGGGGATTTTTAGACTCAAGGTTGAAGACCCTCCTCTAAAGCAGACGCTGGAAAAGACTGTCTTACTGTCTTGTGGTTCAGAAATCCGATTTCACAACTTATCTTCCATTAGATGAAAGTGTTTACGGTGTGTCCGGAGCTGGAGTAAGTTCCTGCGGGTGCCCAAGAGCAGGGGCCTCCTCTCTCCTCTCATTAATTTGCTGATGCCTAACTTGGGGAAAGAATACTGAGGGTCAGTTTTTTGTTTTGCCGGCATGCCAGAGAACGGGCTCATTGAGTTTCTCCACCAAGAGGTTTTAGTGGTGTCAATATAATGTCTTAAAACTCACCACCTCTACTAAGCATCTTATAACACCGAGAGTCTCTTCTAAGAATCTGAATTTCATAGTTATGTAGGCAATACAGGACAAAATAGCGTGGAATCCGTTGATAACAATGAATGAATTCATTGAAAAACACTCAGTGCCACGCGCACTCTGTGTCGACAGTGTACTAAGTACTGGGGGTACAAAGAATACACAGGGACTGTCCCCAAGAATCTTTCATACTGGAAGGAGAAAAAGATGGCCGTTGATGGGAAAACGTATGTGAGCCATGCTGGCATCAGTGCAGCAGGGTAACGAGCTAGGGGGTGACAAAGTAGGGGATGGTTGTGGAATAGAAAAGATTTGTCGTGGACAAGGCAACAACTTGCTTGTGTTGAGTTTTCACGTTCATCTTGATGAAGTTTTGGGGAGATGGTGGGGAGTCGGGAGCCGACGGCCAAGAAAGAATTCTTGAACATGTCTTTGGTGCAAAAAGGCGATTTTATGAAAGCACAGGGACAGGACCGTGGGCAGAAAGAACTGCACTGGGGTTGTGAAGAGTGACAGGTTATATGCTATGGAATTGGGAGGTCAAGTCAAAAGGGAAGTCTCCAGAGGGACTGTGATATGTGAAAGAGGACTCCTAAGATACCAGAGGCCTTGCTATTGTCAAGCTAAGGTTGTTTTTCCGTCTAGCAAAGCATTAAGACAGTAGGGAGTTCCTGGAGAAATATTTTATTTGCCTGCCTCAAGTATCTGTCAATAGGCTGCAGGTTATAAGGAAATTTAATTTTACCTGAGATTTCCTTCTTGCCTTTGTTCCCCATATCACTATGGAGGGGTGATGTTGGGGCTCCAGGAAGCTGATTCTGTAGGTTTCTGGCGATTAGGCTATTGATAAGATTGCCTTTTTCTTGTAATTTACTAAGATATTTGTAAACTGATGGAAACTCCTATCTTGCCCGACTGAGATCTCTTATCAGTTAACCATTTGTTTTCTTTCCTTTCCTTTGTCCTCGAGCAGCCAGAATCACACATATCCCACCTGGGGCGGGGGCATGTGCTAACTTGTATTTTGCCCTCAACTTGCCTCATGCTCCCTCATCGATCTTACATGACAGAAAAAGGTAATTAAAGAACCAGAGCTAGCTGGTATTGAGAATAAATTAATACTCATGTCATGTGTGTTATGCCCAGAATTCGTGATCCCCAAATACCGCCAGGGAGCCGAGTCCGATGTAAAAGCAAAAGAGCCTTTATTCGAGCTAGCTCGAGCTCAATCCCCTACCTGCACTGATGCAGAGGTGAGATACCGGGGAGAGAGAGCCAGTTTCAAAAGGACAAAGGTTTTATGGGGGCCTAGGGGCAGTTGGTGAGGTAATGGCTGTGGCCTCAGCTGATTGGCTGGGGAAGGGTCCTGGGGAAGAGTGCTGTTAGGCAGGTGGGGGGGGGGGGGTTACTCAAGGGGAGGAGGTGTGGTCAAGGTGAAGGACACAGAACAAGATGGAGTCAGCCGGCGTAGGCCCGCCCTTTCAATGTGGTTTGAATAGAGCTGTACTACTAAAACGAATTCACAGTTAACTTCCAAAAAATTATCACAGTACAGTAAGTGTGTATTGGAGGTTGGGCTCCTTGTTTGGGGCCAAACTTTTCTTTTCTTTTTTCTTTTTAACGTTTATTTATTCTGAGAGAAAGAGAGCATGCGCAAGGGAGATGCCATCCCGTGAATTCAGTCACGTTATTACCTATGTGACTTAATTACTGGGGTGTTTATAAGTTGAAACAATATTTTCTCCAGCATTAAATAAGTTTGTAAACCTTTTGGGCCCCAGCTGAGGTGGATTTATCTTGAACTGACTGAAGCTTAAACTTCAGGTCTTCTCACTTACATAGGCCCCTTCCGAAGTCTTGGGAGGGACCCTCGCAGTTCCTGTACGCATAATTTTGCATGTTTTGATGAGGCAGGATTTCCCAAAGTAGATGAGGTCCAGACCCTACAAGGCCTCGATTCACCCCTGGGTTTCAGGTAATTCTATCTCAGTAAGTTTTTTGAATGAAGCCTCTTAAGTTATTGATAAACACTGAGTGAACACGTTAGCGGTGTGGTAAAGTCTATTTTGAATCTGAAATCCACCTCAAAGCCATGCCAAGAGTTTATTAATAAGGTACCACTTTTTGAATGGTAGTAATAATCCTATTTCTTTCAGATGAAATCAGGAATGAAATATATTATGGAAAACCAACAGTGGTTGATAATCCTAAATGTTAAGTATACTTTTTTTTTCCTGACTTTAAAGTGCTTCTCCTTCATTCACCTACACAGGTGCAGACCGATGGCTTATTTTAAAAAATTCACTTCATTGCTTCTAACAGTACGAGCTCCATGAGTTTAGAAGCCGAAGGACTCTACGATGTAGAAAGGCTGTACCTTATCGGGATAGAGCACATTCACATGCTGGCTCGTCTGTGGCGCATCAGTATTGTGCCAAGAACATAAGCTCTAAGGGAGAATAAGGAAAATCTAAGCCTTACCCCTTTTGAATTATTGTTGAGAATATCGTTGAGGTAGGTGTGGCCACCCTCTGAAGGCAAAGTCGAGCCGCAGTCACAGAGACGCCCTAACGCTCCCCCAGTCAACCGCCATCTGCTTCCTTTTAGACGGCTGCGTGCCCACACAAGTTGACACACTTCAGGATATTGTCATCGCTTTTTGGTATGTACTGGAAATCCTGACAGCTTCTTCTCAGATTCAGAAAGGCATCAACGTTAAGGATGAAGATGACAACTCAGGGCTGTCCTTTTGGGGTGATTTAGGGTAACTTTTATTATTTTCCGTGTGTGGTAGTTCAGAAGCTTTGCGATAGTCATACCCAACTGTTACTTTTCTTCTCCCAGCTGCATCTGATTCTTCCCACGTATATGCCAAGGCATCTTCTTTCTCTGGGAAGCATGGTAGTTGCTCCTCTGCCCCATATCATTTCTTTAATACCTACCTCTGTTAGGTATTTACTGCGCTCCGGCACTACGCTGAGACCTTTCGCTTGTGCTGCAAGTAAGACAGTGTGTCTTAAACTCTTAGAATAGAGCTTGGCACGTGGGAAATGCTCCGGATGTGGCCCCTCACACGGCACTTCATTTTCGTTTTTCCAGCAACTCTTGTGATACAGGTAGTATCATCCTCATTTCGGGGATGAGGAAGTTGAAACTCAGAGACATCGGGTGACTTGCCTAGGTTCACACTGTCAATAAGTGACAGAACCACTTAAGAAGCTTCGCGAGTAATACAATTCCGCATTCCCTGGCACTAGGTAGGACCTGAATGACAACCGGCCTTTTGGGCGTCGTCCCTTGGAGTCAGCTTCTCACTGGAATAGGACCTTTCGAGCAGGGAGCTCCTTTTCCCTATGCTTCGGGAGCTCCTGGCCATGCCACCTATGGGCATCCCCAGGCTTCCTGCTCACCGCCTGGTGCAAATATCACATCGTCACTGCTAGGCACCCACTCTGTGCCCAGCCTTATGCTAGGTGCTTTGCACATGCTCTTTCCTTTAATCCTCAAATTGCCTTATGAGGTAAATGCTGCTAAAAAGACTCGGAGACGTTCGTTACTTAAGTCCCTTCACCAGGAAGTGACAGCCAGAATTCAGACCTAGGTCTGCCTGATTCCGGGGCCCTTGCTTCTTGGGCTGTTCCTCACTGCCAGAAACTCCTCTTCAAGGCTGTTCTCAGAACTTGAATTAAAACATGGGCTCACCATTTCAGATTCTTTAGGCTTCGCCCCTCCCCCCGCCCAACCCCTGAGAGAGGATCTACGTGATGCCGTTAGATGTCTTGTATTGAGGAGCTTCGCATGGGGAGTCATGTTCTCATGGCTCATGAACCTATGTAGATGAATAAAGGAAAGGGGTTATTCTATCCCCAAGTACTTCAAACATACTGGAATAGGGTCTAGATCACTCTACTTATTTCTTCAACTGCTTTCCTCCAAGGAGCCAGTTTTCCCTCCATGCCTTGGGATTCCAGCATAGAGAGTTTGGAGTCTGTCCTATTTGAAATGTATTTTCACTGCCTGCTTTGGACATTTTTTCAGCTAAAGCTGTTAGGATTTCAGTACATTCAGGACAGTGGTGACAAGCTTCAGTCCTCAAGTCTTCTCTGTCTCCTCAGTTAATAGAAAGGAAACGTAGCCCATCTGTCTGGACCTCTGTAGAAGAATTTGGAGAAAAAAAAAATAACACGTAAGAAATGTTCCCTTATTTTGTGAGCTACCTTTAGTCTGTCCCGTTGCTCTGCAACGGAAAGCTTTTGCAAAAATACTTGAGTTTTCCTCTTCAAATAAGATAGAGTTTTTTAAAAAACAAAAAAATATCTAGAACAGTATTTCTTCAACTTTGATTATGAGACAGTCTTTGAGGATAACTGTTGTTATGTTTTACTCCCATAAAGATAAGCCCACGAATATCCAAAAGCCAATAGACTGAGTCAGCACACGTTTTATCTGTAAAATGAGGGAATTGAACGGAAATGGAGATGATGTCTAGTGCAGCGTCCACCGTTCGTTCGTATCGCAGTCTGTGGAAAGACAATTGCTGTCGGTCCAGCAGATGTAACCTGTCGGGTCAGTTCTCATTCTCCCCTTGGCTCAGGCACAATAGCTCCATGAAGAGAAGGCGGCACTAAAGACAGGAGGAGATAGGATAACTTGGAGTGGCCTGTATTTTGTTTTCACTACAGATAAACACAGGGCATTCATCTCAGCAGGAGGGCTGCCTGGGTAAGAGGAAGCACCGAGCCGATGGGTATAAGGCCATGGGTGAGCTACCAGGAAAGAGGGGGGGACAGTGGGGGTAGAGCACTGAGATAGTTGGGGGAAGGATAACAAACTACTAAATTGTTTTGGCTGCATAATTCTTCATAGTCTTTCTTAATAGGGAGCCAGGGGGGCGGGGCGGGGGGGGGGGGGAGAAGTGGGCAGGGGAAGACACACACGTGGAAGAGGTTACTTGCACAGAGCCCGCCAGTAAGCTTGTAGGTATTAATGCCATTTTTATTTTTTCAAAGCCAAAGGACATTCGGAGCCTCAAGGTTGAGGAACTGTGTTTAACCAGACATGTGACACTCACGTTCTTTCTCTTCATAACATCGTCTGACTGGATATTAACTAGTGTTACACAAACCCGACATGTTAATGGGCCTGAAAAAACGTAGAAGAAGGGGCTGGAATAGGAAGAATAGGGGAGTTTCCAAGGCAAGAACAAAAATGCATGGCTCCCAGCCGCACCGCTAACTCCCTCTGACCTCCGTTGTGGAAGAGTTTGAATCTTCGCTCCCCTTTTCTCCACCTACTAACATGTTTGATCTTCTGGCAACTGGTTCTCTATTTATCACAACATGGTTCTTTTTTTTTTTTCTTCAAATTGAGATATAGTCCGCATAATAGAATATGCAACATTATAAAGTATATAGTCCAATGGTATACTTTGATAGACAATAATCACTGCTAATTCCAGAACATTGTCATTGCCCCCCTCGAAAGAAATACCATACCCATCAGCCTTTACTCCCCATTCCCCCCTCCTCCCAGGCCCCTGGCAACAACTAATTTACCTTCTGCCCCTATGGATTTGCCTATTCTGGACATTTCATAGAAATGTGTGTCTAGTTTCTTTCACATGGCTTGTTGGCTTCAAGATTTATCCGGTTGTAGCATGTTTCAGTACTTCATTCCTTTTTTTAATGTTTATTTATTTTTGAAAGAGAGCGCACACACAAGCGGGGAAGGGGCAGAGAGAGAGGGGGACAGAGGATCCAAAACCACAGAGCCTGATGTAGAGCTCGAACTCATGAACTGTGAGATGACGACCTGAGCCAAAGTCAGATGCTTAACCGACTGAGCCACCCAGGTGCTCCAGTCACATTTTGTTCATCCATTCGTGAGTTATTGGACATTTGGATTATTTTGACTTTTTGGCTATTGTGAATAATGCTGCTATGAGTATTCATGTACAAGTTTTTGTGTGGTCATATGTTTTTAATTCTCTTGGGTACATACCTAAGAGTGGAATTGCTGGGTCATGTAGTAACTCTATATTTAACCCTTTTGAGGAACTGCCGAACTGTTTTCCACAGTGACTACACCATTTTACATTCCCACCAATGTATGAAGATTCTGGTTTCCCCAAATCTTGCTACCACTTATCATTGTCTCTCTGTTCGATCATAGCCATCTTAGTGAGTGTAGAGTACTATCTCATTGTAGCTTTGATTTATATTTCCCTAATGACCTAAGACATTGAGCATCTTTTCATGTGCTTATTGGCCATTCATGTATTTTCTTTGGCGAAATGTCTCTTCAAATCCTTTACCCATTTAAACATTTGATTATTTGTCTTTTCACTGAGTTTTAAGAGTTCTTTATATATTCTGGATGTTCTGGATACTAGACTTGTATCAGACATATGATAGTTTTGGGTTGTTTTTTTATTTTTAAATAAAGTCCAGTTTATCTATTTTTCCTTTGGTTTGTTGTGCTTTTTGTGTCATGTCTAAGAAACCGTCGCCTAAATCCAAGGTCATAAAGATTTCTCTCCTGAGAGTTTTATAGCTTGAGCTCTTCCTTCTAGGTCTTTGACTCATTTTGAGTTAAAATTTATATATGGTGTGAAGTGTAGGAATCCAACTACATTATTTGGTATGGGGATATACGGTTGTCCCAGCATCATTTGAAAAGACTAGTCTTCCCACGTTGAATGGTGTTGGCACCCTTGTTGAAAATCAGTGGGCCATAAATGTGAGGATTTGTTCCTGGACTGTCAGTTCTGTTCCATCAACTTACATGTCTGTTCTTTTGCCAGTACCACACCGTGATTACTGTAGTTTCGAAGTAGGTTTTGAAACCAGGGCGTGTGAGTCTTCCCATTGTGTTGTTCTGTGTCAAAATCGTTTTGGAGCACCCGGGTAGCTCAGTTGGTTAAGTGGCCGGCTCTTGATTTCAGCTCAGGTCATGACCTCATGGTTTGTGAGATGGAACCCCGTGTTGCAATCTGCACTGACAGCATGGAGCCTGCTTGGGATGCTCCCTCTCCTTCTCCCTCTGCCCCTCCCCTGCTCACACTTGGGAATTCCCCACTCACACTCGCTCATGTTTGCTCTTCTGCACGGGTGTGTATGCTCGCTGTCTCTCAAAATGAATAGATAAACTTTTTTTTTTTTTTTAAAAAGATCATTTTGGCTATTCTCGGTCCCTTGAATTGACATACAGATTTTAGAATTAGCTTGCCAATTTTTGGAAAGAAGTCAGTTGGGGTTTGGATAGGGATTATACTGAAACCACAGTTCAATTTGGGGTATAGTGCCATTTTACCAATATTTTCTTCTGGTCCGTGAACATGGCATATCTTTACACTTATTTCAATCTTCTTTAATTTCTTTCAACAACGTTTTGTGGTTTTTAGTGTGATTCTTGCACTTCTTTGGTTAAATGTTTTCCTAAGTATTTTGTTCTTTTGAGTACTGTTATACATGGAATTGTTTTTCTAATTTTATTTTTGGAATAGTCATTGCTGATGTATAGAAATAAAGCTAATTTTTACATATTGATCTTGTGTCCTGTAACCTTGCTGAACTCATTTATTAGTGCTAAGGTTTTTTTTCTACATTCCCAGGAATATGTCTTGTGGTCTTCTAGTTACCCAGGAAGATGTTGGAGCATTTCAAAGTCCCTATGGACATCTCATTTCTCAGCTTTTTCCTTTTAGGCTTTTTGTTTAGGCTATTTTTTGTCTTGTTATCAATTGCCTCACATAGCTGCCAGATTAAAACATTTATCTATAATTGTTTTCAAAAAATGCCCCTTGGGAAGAGGCTATTTTAGCACTGTGCAGTTCTCAGTGAGGTCAAGGGCAAGGCTTTCAAGTGAAGTTTTTTAGGGACCCCACTAGACAGGTAAAACAATGACAGTTTGTTCCTTGGGAATGAGGCTTTAAGGAACTTGAGCTCCATTCTGTTCCCCTGGGATGTGGGCAATTTTTAAGGCTACCATCACGATGGAGAGCAGAGGTTGAGGACAAGTTAAAACAACAGAGCTCACTGTTCTCATAGAAATTAGTAATTTTTTCTTTAATAAATGCTCTCCGGGTTGCTGCAAGCCCATTGGTTAAAATTTCCAAAGTTCTGAGAAAGTTGATTTTGACCATTTTTGCTAGTTTTTTGTTGTTGTTGTTGCTTTTACGGAAGGATGAATTTTCAGACGTCCTTCCTTTCTCATTTTCACTGATTCACCTGTAACAGGGCTTTAAAATGTCTAAAGTCTCAGGGCACCTGGGTGGCTCAGTTAACTGCCTGACTCTTGATTTCGGCTCAGGTCATGATCTTGCGGTCATGGGATCAAGCCCCATGTCAGGCTCTGCACTGGGCATGGAGCCTGCTTGGGATTCTCTCTCTCTCTCTTCCTCTGCCTCTCCTTCACTCATACTCTTGTACTCTCTCTCTCAAAAAATAGAATACAAAAATAAAAAATGAAATCTCTAAAGTCTCAATGATCACAGGCTAATTAAATACTTAATCATGGGAGATGATTAGAGGAAAGGAATAAAAATAGAAAATGTAATTCTTAGAGAAGCTCTCCCAGATGGAGAGATGAAGTTCAGCAAAGTGTTTCTATATTTAATGCTCTCAAAGTTAAGTTTAAGGTAACGGCTATTTTAAACCCCCTTTTTTTTTCATACAAGTTAAATACAGGCTTTGGAGTCAGAACTGAGTTCAGATTCCAGCTCTGCTTCTTGACTGGCTTGACAAACTGGGACAAATTATACAACCTCTCTGTACTTCAGTTTCCTCACTTGTAAAATGGGGTAATGATGTATCTATCACATAAGGTTATTGTGAGGTTTAAATGTGAAATGCTGATCACAGATGCCCTATGGCTCAATAGTATTGGTTGTGATGATTATCCTTATAATTTTGCAAAAGTACAGTGATGATTCTTGAGCAGAGTCAACCTAAAGGCAGATTTTCTTTTCTTTCTTCCTGTTTCCTTCACTTTATTTTTGCTGTAAAGAACTGAGAAGAAAATCTACTCGGCATTTTGGAATAAAAACTTGTGTCAAGCAGTGACAAAAAGTTATTTATTCAACAAGCCTTCACTAAGTAACTAGTAAATAACAAGCACTCTGTCAGGCACAGGGACAAAAATGACAATAGAGTATGGTCCCTGCCCTCAAGGAGCTGGCAGTCCAGGAGATGGATAAGGAAACGGGATCATATGCCACCTAACAAAGGCTGTCATAGGAGAATACACATGGTGGGGGTATAGCTTTCACCATTTCCTCTTAGATTAATCCCTTTGTCTTTGGCCCCCAAACTGAGGAATTGGTCCTATTTTTGTCTTTAACCGGGTGTTTTAAACTGTGGAATTTTTTACATTTCTAGAGATAAAGGAAAAGCACCTAGAATTACAGAGGACACTAGAAACAGTATTTCCTACAGAGCCTGGGCTTCCTACCAGCATAGTCACTTCTAGGATTTTCAGCCCAAAAAGTTCTTTGGCATATCTTTGCTTTGCTGTCCACGTAAAAAAAAAAAAATTTTTTTTTTCCTCTTTCTGTTCTCCACTTTATCGTCCAGAGAGCTGGGTAGTTCCCAAAGGAAGAGTGCTTTACAGAATCTAAGGGTGATTTATAGGCAAAGGCAGAAAATGATTAGTTTTCACCTTCCAGTTCCATACCCCCAAAATGAACATAAACTTTCATGGTAGTCATTACTGGAAATGCAGATAATTTTAATTCCATTGCATTTTTCAGAATTATCAGTCGTAACCCTCTGTCAACTGTTGAAGATTCCTATCTTTTTAAGTTGCCAGCATTAAAATATTTGTAAGTATTGCAACAATCTCATGGCTCATGAGATGATTTCTGATCTTTTTTGTTGTCATCAAAAGATTAAGTATTTTGCGTTTTGGTTAAAAAGTCGTAATTTAAATTTTAACTGGGTTATTGAAATAAGCATTATTAGCAAAGAAAAAACGTATATGGGCAAGATAGCCTGCAGAGGAAGGAGTAGTATTGAAGAACACATAACAGACATGGGACTTGTAGATGTAGGTAGAAATACCATTTATCTCAAAGTGGAAAGTGGAGTAAGGTGTATATTAAAAGAAAAAAAGACTAATCAAGAGAGGTGGATGCAATTGAGAATGAAAATGAGGATAAGAGTAAAAAGGATTGTACTGTTGAGCACCAAGGTGATTAATTTGATGATGCACATAAAATGTCTTCATTGGGAGCTTTCTGAAATTATTGTCCATAGCAAGAAAACTCTTGAGCTGACTTGACAAAGAAGCCAGAATTGAAGTAATCACATGTTGCTAAGTATCTTTTTAGGTACAGAATTTTTATCCTTGGGTTCAAATCACGCATGTTTGGGCTTTCTCCTTCAGAGACATGGGATCAACACAGGTGTCACTTACAACAGTTGAGAGCATCCTCATGATGACCGTTGAATTGGAAACACTGTAAGTTGATTTTTCTTATGTGTATTTTCACTTAGTTGTTTACTTAGATTTGTTTTATTGTTTTCTTAAGTCAGATTTATTGAGGTATAAAATTTACTCTTTTTAAGCATACAGTTTGATGAGTTTTGACAAACGTGTAGTTATGTAACCACCACCACATTTGAGACGTAGAACGTTTCTGTCACCCCAAAAGGCCCCTATGTGCCTTTGCAGCCAATCCCCTTTTCTCACCACCAGCCCTGGCAACCACCAACCTAATTTTTGTCCCTATAGTTTTGCCTTTTCTACAGTGTCTTATAAATGAAATCATACAAGGGGCACCTGGGTGGCTCAGGCAGTTAAGCGTCCGACTTCAGCTCAGGTCATGATCTCGCGGTCTGTGAGTTCAAGCCCTGCATCGGACTCTGTCCTGACAGCTCAGAGCCTGGAGCCTGCTTCGGATTCTGTGTCTCCCTGTCTCTCTACCCCTTCCCCATTTGCACTCCATCTCTCTCTCTCTCTCTCAAAAATAAATGAACATTAAAAAAAATAAATAAATGAAATCATACAGTATGCAGTCTTCTGTGATTGGTTCCTTTCAGCATAATCCTTTTGAGATTCATCCATGTTTGTTTTTTTTTTAACTTTTTTAACGTTTATTTATTTTTGAGAAACAGAGAGCATAAGCAGGAGAGGGGCAGAGAGAGAGAGAGAGAGACACAGAACCCGAAGCAGGCTCCAGGCTCTGTCAGCACAGAGCCCAATACAGGGCATGAACCTGCGGAACATGAGATCATGGCCTGAGCCAAAGTCGGTCACTTATCTGACTGAGCCACCCAGGCACCCCAGAGACTCATCCATGTTTTTGCACATGTCAGTAGTTCATTTCCTTTTTATTGCCGAGTCGTATTGCAGTTGTGAGGATATACCAGTTTGTTTATGCATTCATCAGTTAATGGGCATTTGAGTTGTTTCTAGCTTTTTGGCCTTTATGAATAAAGTTGCTTAAAACACTTACATGCAGGTCTTCGTGTGAGCATATGTTTTCATTGGGGGAGGGGGGCAGGTGGTAAAATACCTAATGGCAGGATTGCTACATCATATGCTGAGTGTATATTTAACTTTTTAAGAAACTGCTTACCTGTTTTCTAAAGTGGATGTACCATTTTGCATTGCAGCCAGCAGTATATGAGATCTTCTATCTATCCTTTCTTCTAATGTCTTTATCTATTTTTCATAAGGTGAATGTTGGCCTTAAAATTGAGTTGGGAAGTATTCCCCTCTCTTCAATTCTCTAGTACAGTTTGTGCAGAATTGGCATTATTTTTTCCTTAAATGTTTGCTAGAATTCACCAGTGAAGCCATGTGGGCTTGAAGCTTTCTTTGTGAGAAAGTGTTAAACTACAGATTTTATTTTTGTAATAGTGCTACTTAAATTACATACTTTATTTTTTTGAGTAGTTCATGTCTTTCAGGGAATCTATTTCATCTTGAAGTTATTGACATAAAGTATTTTATAATAATCCCTTATTATCCTTTTAGTATCTGTAGAATTGTAGTGATGTCATTCCTCTCATTTTTGATATTGATAATTTGTGTCTTCTCTTGTCTTTTCTTGATAAATCTGGCCAGAAGTTTATCAGTTTTACTTATCTTCTCTAAAAAGTGCCTTTTCATTACAGTGACTTCTCTATTTTTGTTTTCCTTTTCAGAAATTTCTGCTTTGATCTTTATCATTCCATTTTCTCTCCTTACTCAGTGATGAATTTCCTTTTCTTTTTCTAGTTTCTTAAAAGTGGACACTGGGGAAGATGAATACTATATGAGCAACATCCCACATGTTGACATGTTGTGTTTTCAGTTTCAGTTGGTACAAAATAGTTTCTAATATCCATTTTGACTTATTTGACCAATAGGGTTACTTAGGAGTGTGTTGGTTAGTTTCTAAATATTTGGAGATTTTACAGATCTGTTAATTTGTTATTTAATTCCATTGTGGTCACAGAACAATATGTTGGATGACTGAAATCCTTTTAAATTTATTGAGGCTTGTTTTATAGCCAATGAATTCTGGTGATAGATGAGAATATGGCCTATTTTGATAAATATTATGTGTCCACTTGAAAGAAAATATGTAGTCTGCTGATTTGGTGTGGAGTATTCTATAAATGTCAACTAGGTCAAGTAGGTTGGTAGTATTTTTCAAGTCTGATGTATCATTACTCATTTTCTATATATTTTTTCTGTCAATTATTGAGAGAGGGATATTGAAATCTCCAACTATAATTGAGTGCTTATGTGTCTCTCTTTCCTATTCTCCTTAATATATTTGGAAGTTCTATTATCAGATACATAAATTTTTAAGTTATGTCTTTTCTAATAGTTGACATTTCTATCACAATGGAATAACCTCATTTATCCCTGGTAATATCTTTGCTTTGAAATTGACTTTGTCCTATAGTAAATATAGCCACTCAAGGTTTCGTTTGATTAGTGTTAGCAAAGCATAATTTCTTCCATATTTTTAACCTACTTATATCTTTGTATTGAAGATGAATCTTATAGACAGCATATAGTTGGCTTTTGCTTTTTTATCCAGTATGACAACTCTATCTTTTAATTAGGTGATTATACCATTTATATTTAATGTAATTATTTATATGCTTACATTTAAAGCTACTGTCTACTCTTTTCTATGTATCCCATCTGTTCTTTGTTTCTTTTCTTTTTCTTTTTCTTCTTCTTCTTCTTCCTGCTCTTGGGTTGATTTAGTACGTTTTATTATTTTTTGGTGGGGGGATAAATAGTTACAACTCAGGTTTTGTTATTTTAGTAGCTGTTTAATGGTTTGTAGTGTTCATGTTTAACTTATCACAGTCTATCTTCAAATGATATTATATGATTTCATGAATAGTATAAGAACCTTACAATAAATAGTGTACTTCCATTGTTCCCCTCCTGACCTTTGTGCTATTGTTTTCATACATTTTACTTTTAGCACACCATATTATTTTTTTTGTTTAAATAGTCAGTTATCTTTTTTTATTTTTGTATTTTTGAGAGAGACAGAGTGCAAGTGGGGGAGGGGCAGAGAGAGAGGGAGACACAGAATCTGAAGCAGGCTCCAGGCTCTGAGCTGTAGACACAGAGCCTGATGTGGGGCCTGAAATCACAGACTATGAGATCATGACCTGAGCTGAAGTCAGATGCTTAACTGACTGAGCCACCTGGGTGCCCCTCAATTATCTCTTTTATTGAAGTATATATAGATCATGTAATATTAAATTAGTTTCAGGTGTACAACACAGTGATCTTTTATATACATTATGAAATGCTCACAACACAGTGATCAATTATATACATTATGAAATGCTCACCACAATAAGTATATTACAGTATTATTGACTATATTCCCTATGCTGTACTTTTCATCTGGTGACTTATTTATTTTATAACTGCAAGTTGGTACCTCTTAACCCTTTTCACTCATTTTGTCCATATCCCCAGTTTGTTCTCCATATTTACAAGTGTTTTCTCTTTTTTGTTGTTGTTTATTCATTCATTTGGTTTTTTGTTTATTTTTTGTTTATTTTTTACCTTGTTTTATTTTTTATTTTTTAAAATTTGCATCCAAATTAGTTAGCATATAGTGCAACAATGATTTCAGGAGTAGAGTCCTTAGTGCCCCTTACCCATTTAGCCCATCCCCCCTCCCACAACCCCTCCAGTAACCCTCAGTTTGTTTTCCATATTTATGAGTCTCTTCTGTTTTGTCCCCCTCCCTGTTCTTATATTATTTTTGTTTCCCTTCCCTATGTTCATCTGTTTTGTCTCTTAAAGTCCTCATATGAGTGAAGTGATAGGATTTTTGTCTTTCACTGACTAATTTCACTTAGCGTAATACCCTCCAGTTCCATCCATGTAGTTGCAAACGGCAAGATTTCATTCTTTTTGATTGCCAAGTAATACTCCATTGTATATATATACCGCATCTTTCATCCATTCATCCATCAATGGACATTTGGGCTCTTTCCATACTTTGGCTATTGTTGATAGTGCTGCTATAAACATTGGGTGCACATGCCCCTTCAAATCAGCATTTTTGTACCCTTTGGTTAAATGCCTAGTAGTACAATTGCTGGGTTGTAGGGTAGTTCTATTCTTAACTTTTTAAAAACCTCCATACTGTTTTCCAGAGTGGCTACAGCAGTTTGCATTCCCACCAGCAGTGCAGAAGGGTTCCCCTTTCTCCACATCTGTTGTTTCCTGAGTTATTAATTTTAGCCATTCTGACACATGTGAGGTGGTATCTCATTGTGATTTTGATTTGTATTTCCTTGATGATGAGTGATATTGAGCATCTTTTCATGTGTCTGTTAGCCTTCCGGATGTCTTCTTTGAAAAACTGTCTATTCATGTCTTCTGCCCTTTTCTTAACTGGATTATGTATTTGATTTTTTGGGTGTTGAGTCCTTTATATATTTTGGATACTAGCCCTTTATCAGATTATGTCATTTGCAAATATGTTCTCCCATTTCATCAGTTGCCTTTTAATTTTGTTGATTGTTTCCTTTGCTGTACAGCTTTTTATCTTTTTTTAATGGATGTTTGTTTTTGAGAGAGAGAGCACAAGAGTGGGGTAGGGGCAGAGAGTGAGGGAGACAGAGGATCTGAGCAGGCTCCGCACTGTCAACAGAGAGTCGATGCGGAACTCGAACTCACAAACCGTGAGATTATGACCTGAGCTGAAGTCAGAAGCTTAACCGACTGAGACACCCAGGTGCCCCAGAAGGTTTTTATCTTGATGAGGTCCCAATAATTCATTTAAAAAAATGTTTGTTTGTTTGTTTGTTTGTTTACGTTTATTTTTGAGAGAGAGAGACAGAGTGCAAGCAGGGGAGGGGCAGAGAGAGAGAGGGAGACACAGCATCTGAAACAGGCTCCAGGCTCCAAGCTGTCAGCACAGAGCCTGACACGGGGCTCAGACTCACGAACTGTAAGATCATGATCTGAGCCAAGTCAGATACTTAACCAACTGAGCCACCCAGGTGCCCCTATTAATTAATTAATTAATTAATTAAGAACATGGACACACACATACATGTATACATGGGGGGGAGCAGAGAGAGAGGGAGAGAGAGAATCTCAAGTGGAGAGAGAATCCTGATGCGGGGTTCAATCCACGACCCTGAGATCACGACCTGAGCCAACACCAAGAGTCAGGCATTCCACCCGCTAAGCCACCCAGGCACTCCTCAGTAGTTCATTTGTACTTTTGTTTCCCTTGCCTCTGGAGACGTGTCTCTAGTAAGAAGTTGCTTTAGCTGAGATCAAAGAGGTTTCTGCCTGTGTTCTCCTCTAGGATTTTGATGGTTTCCCGTCTCACATTTAGGTCTTTCATCCATTTTGAATTTATTTTTGTGTATGGTGTAAAAAAGTGGTTTAGTTTCATTCTTCTGCACGTTACGGTCCAGTTTTCCCAACACCATTTATTGCGAAGACTATCTTTTTTCCATTGGATATTCTGCTTTATCGAAGATTAGTTGACCATATATTTGTGGCTCCATTTCTCGGTTCTCTATTCTATTCTATTGATCTATGTGTCTGTTTTTGTGCAGTACCACACTGTCTTGATGATTCCAGCTTTGTAATACAGTTTGAAGTCCAGAATCATGATGCCTCCAGCTTTGTTTGTTTGTTTTTTCCCAACATTATAATTCGGGGTCTTTTCTTGTTCCATACAACTTTTAGAATTGTTTGTTCTCGCTCTGTGAAAAATACTGGTGTTTGATAGGGATTGAATTGAATGTGTAGTTTGCTTTGAGTAGTATAGACATTTTAACAATATTTGTTCTTCCAATCCTTGAGCATGGGATGTTTTTCCATTTCTTTCTGTCTTCTTCAATTTATTTTCATAAGCGTTCTATTGTTTTCAGCATACAGATCTTTTACCTCTTTGATTAGGTTTATTCCTAGGTATCTTATGGTTTTTGGTGTTTGTTTTTTTTTTTAATTTTAGAGACAGAGTGTACAAGTTGGGGAGAGGGGCAGAGGAGAGAGAGAGAGAGAGAGAGAGAGAGAGAGAGAATATCTTAAGAGAATCTTAATCTAATCCATGCTGAGCGTGGAGCCTGACACAGGGCTCGATCTCACGACCCTGAGATCCTGAGCCGAAATCAAGAGTAGGATGCTTCATTGACTTAGCCCATCCAGGCACCCCTTGTTTGTTTGTTTTTTTCTGAGATTCTACATATAAGTGAAATCATATAGTGAAATGATATACATACATATAGTGAAGTGAAATCATAACCTATATAGTTACCAGTTCTAATGTTCTTCATTCCTTTGTGTGGATCCACATTTCCGTCTGCTATCCTTTTCCTTCTGCTTAAAAATACTTTCTTTAGGGGCACCTGGGTGGCTCAGTCAGTTAAGCATCCAACTCTTGATTTTGGCTCAGGTCATAATCTCACAGTTTGTGAGCTCAAGTCCCGCGTTGGGCTTTGCTTGGGATTCTCTGTCTCCTCAGTGCTCTTTCCCCCTTGCACACGCATACTGCACGTGCCCTCTCTCTCTGTCTCTCAAATAAACATTTAAAAAAATACTTCCTTTGGCATTTCTACAGTGTAAGCCTGCTAATGATGAATTCTTCCAGCTCTTGTATGTCTCAGATAGTCTATCTTGCTTTTATTTTTGAAAGATTTGGGTATAGAATTCTAGCTTGATGGCTATTTGGTCCCCCTCTCCTTTTCACTGCCTGAAAGATGTTGCCCCACCGAGTTCTGGCTTACATTATTTCCAACAAGAAATATGTTGTCATTGTTATATCTTTGTTGCTCTGTGTGTCATGTGTGGTTTTGTTCCTTTGGCTGCTTTTAAGATTTGCTCTTTATCACTGGCTTTGACCAGTTTGATTATCATGTGCCGTGGTGTAGTTTTATCCGTGTTTAATGGATTAAACTAAACATGTAGTTTAATCCATGTTGTGCTCAGATTTCATTGACCTTGCTGGATTTGTGAGTTTATAGGGTTTACTTATTTGGAAATGTGGGGGCTATTAGTTTTTCAAATTTTTTTTATATCTCCTCTCCTTCGTGGACTCTAAGTATACATATATTAGGCCACTTGAAGTTGTTGCACAATTCATTGAGTTAAGGAGAGGCATGGGGTTTTTTCCATATATGAAATACTGTTATAATAACTTTTTTAAATGTCCTTGTCTGCTAATTGTAGCATTTGTGTAGATTATGGATTAGTTTTTGATTGATTGCTTTTTAAAAAAAAAAATTAACATTTATTTATTTTTAAGACACAGAGAGTGATCAGGGAAGGGGTAGAGAGAGAGGAAGTTAAATCTGAAGCAGGTTCCAGGCTCCGAGCTCTCAGCACAGAGCCTGATGTGGGGCTCAAACCCATGAACCACGAGATTATGACCTGAGCCAAAGTTGATTGCTTTTTATCCTCAGTATGGGCCATATTTCAGATTTATTCAAACTCTTAGAAGTCTACCCTCTTTCTGTGTGCTCTCAACCCGAAGTGAGACTTTTGGCTTGGAAGGAGTTACCTGTGTATTAAACTACTGATCAGTGTCACCCAGTTCTAATCTCTATCTCATTCTAAGGGTACCATACCCCATGTCATCCTTACCTTTCCGTTGGGCACCTCTGTCCTTCTATCTGTGTATTTATAATATTCAAGAGCAGCAGTTGGCCAACTGGTCCCTACCCAACCATCCAGGCCATGTGCCTCAAGAATTCCTTTTTGCAAAGCCCTGTGATGACTTTGGCCCGCCTCTTCTACCTACTCGAGTAACTCCTTTACCACTAATTTAATTGTCTGTGTTTCCATTTATAGGATTTTACCTAGCCGTATGGCCTGCTGTCTCTGCCAATTTAAAAATACTATTGAGGTTGTCTGTAAGACCGTCAAGCTACATTGTGACAGTGCATGTCTGACAAATGGCACACGTTGTGGTAAGTCCTAATTGCCTGATGATAAATTTGTAAATTTTTATTTTATTTGTGGTTTAACTTTTATTTTTAATCAACAATGATAATTTTTTTTAATGTTTATTCATTTTTGAGAGAGAGAGCATTCACGTGCGTGAGCTGGGAGGGGGCAGAGAGTGAGTGAGGGGGACAGAGAATCCGAAGCAGGCTCTACACTGACAGCAGCAAGCCCCATGCGGGGCTGAACTGTGATATCATGACCTGAGCCAAAGGGATGCTTAACTGACTGGGCCACCCAGGCACCCTAACAATGGTAAATTTTTAAACTAATGATGTCATTGCATTATTTTTACTCATTCAGAGTTCAGATCCCTAAATTTCTAAGAACTATTCCTTTGTTAAAAGTCAGATTCTCAGTTACATTATTAAGTCAACTACCCCCAAATGAAAACCTGTTCACATAGTGCATCACAGCTTATAAGCTGATTTTACGTGCGTTAGGTCTCAGGTGCCCTTTGTCTTATAGGACAGGTGGAGATACCTTTTTGTTTATTTTGTTGTTTTTATAAGTGTGTAAGAGTACAAGTGATGCTGATTTCTGAAAAAGTTTTATTTGGAGCCTCTGTGTTTCTGTGCCCTAACCAGAAGCTGCTACCCAACCGTTCTAACGGATGAGAGGGCTCTTCTATCCTTGGGCTGTCCAACTCTTGTTCTGAATCTTAAGCTTTTCTATCCAAAACACGGGTGCTTTTAGGTATTTTTCTGTTCTTAGGTTTTATTGGCACTAACTTGGTGACTTCCAAAATGTGCTTTTGCACCTGGATAGCTTGAATATGGGTCCCTGTCAATGGTCTAGGGCACAGCATAAATTACACGTTGCTACTTCTATAAGTGGTGTTGCTTATTTTCCAAAACAGTGTTTTACCAATTATCTTACTCCCTTCTCCCTTAGAGGTGGGCAGAATAGGCATTTTTTTTTTTATCTCCTTTGACAGGCGAGGAAAAATGAGATCAGAGGTGCCTTAGCCTAGCACTCGAGTCTCCTCTCCCGTTTTGGGCGCTCCGCCAGCCCGCTGCTCCTCCTCTCTCGTGACCTTTATCACCTCCTCCTCCGACTCTCACCAGCACCACTAAAAATACTTTTAATTCTTCTGGAAAAACCCAGCTGCACAGTGCTGTTCAGTGTACACAAGCTGTACGCTTGACCTTCATGTAGTTGGAAGCTCTGGATGGTTCTCTCAGTAAAGCTAGAAATCTGGAAATGAAAGGAAATGAAAGCAAAGTAGGCATTTGACCAAAGTTTCTTTATCCCTTCTGCATTTTAAAACCTCAAGTATCATTCCGTTGATTTTTTTGAACGCCCCACAGTGGCATCTCTCTCATAGCTGGAAAATCTCTTAACCTATACCCCACATCTCTGCCCAAATTTAAGCAAAGAACCAGGGTGGACTTAGCGGGTCTTGTGTTTAGTTTTTTCTGTCTAGAGCTTATGTTACGGGAGGTGCGATATATGGGAGCAGGGACCAAGCAAAAGAATTGGTGGGTGGGCGGAGAGGGCGTGTCCAGATGAGGACCTGCTGGTGACGGGTGTTGTCCCGGGCATATGTGATGGTAGCAAGAACTCAAGCCCACTGAAGACGTAGAAGGAGGAAGACTCGCGCTCCCTCTGCCCCCGAAGCAGGACAGGGTGGGGTATGTGAATGCCAGGAGTCGCACTAGAGCTGCACACAGTTTAGCCGAGTATCTTCCGGCCTTGGCTTTTCTTGAGGCCTGGGCAATCGGCCCTTAGGGACCAATGGAATAACTCTAAATATACTTATTCACACTGTGGAATGTTCTGAGGAAATAGCTACTTTTTCAAAACACATCTTTTTGTCCTTTTGTTGTTGCCAATCGTGGGTCCAAGTTTGAGTTCGTCTCCTCTCTAAATGGCGCTCGAGTATTTGCTGATTCTTAATTTGCTTGACTGGGACGTATGACTGTGCATTGACAAAGAGCTGTGCTGTCAGTCTTTCATTATCAAAACTCATCTCTTCTTCTTCTTCGACAGATCAGGAAGTATACCTAAGGAAGGCAGAAGGATCATTCATGAAGGTATTGACAGCTCGAAAGAAGAGCGCCAGCACGGAGCTGACTATTGAGCCAGAGAAGGCGTCCTCAGACATAGATCGTGTCAGTTTGTCAGCCTTTATGAACGAGCAGCTAGACTTCAATGACGAAAGTGATGTCATTAGTGCACTGAATTACATATTGCCTTATTTCTCGGAGGGCAATCTAGAAGACGTAGAATCGACGCTGTTACCGTTCATTAAACTTCTGTTTTCAAATGTGCAAGAGGGAGACAAGCCCGTGGGTCACTCGATGAACGACACAGGGGACCCTTCTCTTAAACCTGGATCCAACAATTCAACTTACAAGAATAAACTGAGAAAACTCTACTTTCTGGAAAATTTGTTAGATGCAGAAATTCAGGAAAAAATTGATGACGTGAAAAAGAAAGAAAAAATGGCCATGCTTATACATTCCAGCCTTTTAGGTCCCAAGTTTAAACGTCAAATCTTTCCAAAGAAATTGGAAACTGCCCAACCGCAGGAGAAGAGCCTAGACGAGGTTGAGAGTGTGGGGAAAAAGTTCCTGAGAGTGAACAAGGTCATCAAGGGCCCAAAGGGCATACGGAAAAGGCACTTAAAAGAACTGAGACGTCAGAACATCCAGAGGAAACAGAGCGCCCAGCCATCTGTGGAGAACATGGCCAAGGAAAGAAGGCTCAGGACACCATCCCCAGGGGAGCTTCCCGTGGCGCACAGGCCCAGCAAATCAGTGGGAAGCTCCTTCAATACAGAGCCTTCGTTCATAGATGAGCACAAGGCAGCGGTCTCTTCTCTCATGAAGCAATACTTTTTGGACAGGCCTTCTGCCACCCCCGCTCCCAAGGAAAGAAGGCTCAGGACACCATCCCCAGGGGAGCTTCCCGTGGCGCACAGGCCCAGCAAATCAGTGGGAAGCTCCTTCAATACAGAGCCTTCGTTCATAGATGAGCACAAGGCAGCGGTCTCTTCTCTCATGAAGCAATACTTTTTGGACAGGCCTTCTGCCACCCCCGCTCCCAAGGAAAGAAGGCTCAGGACACCATCCCCAGGGGAGCTTCCCGTGGCGCACAGGCCCAGCAAATCAGTGGGAAGCTCCTTCAATACAGAGCCTTCGTTCATAGATGAGCACAAGGCAGCGGTCTCTTCTCTCATGAAGCAATACTTTTTGGACAGGCCTTCTGCCACCCCCGCTCCCAAGGAAAGAAGGCTCAGGACACCATCCCCAGGGGAGCTTCCCGTGGCGCACAGGCCCAGCAAATCAGTGGGAAGCTCCTTCAATACAGAGCCTTCGTTCATAGATGAGCACAAGGCAGCGGTCTCTTCTCTCATGAAGCAATACTTTTTGGACAGGCCTTCTGCCACCCCCGCTCCCAAGGAAAGAAGGCTCAGGACACCATCCCCAGGGGAGCTTCCCGTGGCGCACAGGCCCAGCAAATCAGTGGGAAGCTCCTTCAATACAGAGCCTTCGTTCATAGATGAGCACAAGGCAGCGGTCTCTTCTCTCCTGAAGCAATACTTTTTGGACAGGCCTTCTGCCACCCCCGCTCCCAAGGAAAGAAGGCTCAGGACACCATCCCCAGGGGAGCTTCCCGTGGCGCACAGGCCCAGCAAATCAGTGGGAAGCTCCTTCAATACAGAGCCTTCGTTCATAGATGAGCACAAGGCAGCGGTCTCTTCTCTCATGAAGCAATACTTTTTGGACAGGCCTTCTGCCACCCCCGCTCCCAAGGAAAGAAGGCTCAGGACACCATCCCCAGGGGAGCTTCCCGTGGCGCACAGGCCCAGCAAATCAGTGGGAAGCTCCTTCAATACAGAGCCTTCGTTCATAGATGAGCACAAGGCAGCGGTCTCTTCTCTCATGAAGCAATACTTTTTGGACAGGCCTTCTGCCACCCCCGCTCCCAAGGAAAGAAGGCTCAGGACACCATCCCCAGGGGAGCTTCCCGTGGCGCACAGGCCCAGCAAATCAGTGGGAAGCTCCTTCAATACAGAGCCTTCGTTCATAGATGAGCACAAGGCAGCGGTCTCTTCTCTCATGAAGCAATACTTTTTGGACAGGCCTTCTGCCACCCCCGCTCCCAAGGAAAGAAGGCTCAGGACACCATCCCCAGGGGAGCTTCCCGTGGCGCACAGGCCCAGCAAATCAGTGGGAAGCTCCTTCAATACAGAGCCTTCGTTCATAGATGAGCACAAGGCAGCGGTCTCTTCTCTCATGAAGCAATACTTTTTGGACAGGCCTTCTGCCACCCCCGCTCCCAAGGAAAGAAGGCTCAGGAGACCATCCCCAGGGGAGCTTCCCGTGGCGCACAGGCCCAGCAAATCAGTGGGAAGCTCCTTCAATACAGAGCCTTCGTTCGTAGATGAGCACAAGGCAGCGGTCTCTTCTTTCCTGAAGCAATACTCTTTGGGCAGGCCTTCTGCCACCCCCGCTCCAAAATCCCCACCTGACGTGAAAAAAGAATCAAAAGACTTAACGTACACCATTTTTGTTTTAGAAGATGCAAATGCTAGAGTTAGAAATATGAAGGCTTTCAGACCAGCCTCACTCCCCAGAAAGACACACCGCTTTCATAAAAGTCGCTCCCGTGTGGTCCACAGAACACCCAAGGCCAAACTGAATCGAAAGTCCAGAAAGGAAAGTTCACTCAGTAATAGACAGCTGCTTGCAAAGAGGCCTCCATCCTCTGCAGTCAGGAGCCTCATAAATTCCCCTTCACGAGAGGATTTTTCATCTCCGGGAGAACTGAGTCCTCAGAAAAATCCTTTTCCAGAATTATTTGCTCCTTCAGGAACTTACAGAGAAAACACTACTGTAGAGAACACTACTGCTCAAAATGTTTCTGAAGAAAATATTTCTACAGGAAACACTACTATGCCAGAACAAACCCTCCCTGAATTCACAGACCGTAAGAATCTTTCCACTGCTAATTCTACTGTTACTGCAGACAACTCTATGCCGACCGTTAAACAAACCAATGATACACAACGGGAATACCACAATGCGGGCACTGGCTTGCCCCCAAAAGCCACAGGCTTCACTGTGTCAAAGCTCTCGTCCTCGGGTGATCTGTTTGAAATTCAGTTAAACCAGCAGCTACAGTCCCTCATCCCCAGCAATGATGTGAGAAGGCTCATTTCTCATGTTATCCGGACTTTGAAAATGGACTGCTCTGAGACCCAGGTGCAGCTGGCCTGTGCCAAGCTCATCTCCAGAACAGGCCTCCTGATGAAGCTTCTCAGCGAGCAGCAAGAAGTAAAGGTGTCCAAGGCAGAGTGGGATACGGACCTATGGAAAAATGAGAATTATATCAATGAGAGCACAGAAGTCCAGAGTGAACAGAGAGAGCAGGAGTCAAGGGAGGTGAGGATAAATCCCCAAATGTGGGGTCTCGACATTTAGGTGGTTTAGGACATGGACCCAAGCACAAGGACCGGGGGCTCCTAGTCCGGGTCTTGTCTTGGCCACATAATTTTGGCTAAGGCAGTGATCTGCCACTTTGCTCATTTAGGAAACAGTGCCGCTGTTCCCAGAGGAGACAAAAAGAGGACCTAACATACAAGATACATCAAGTCTTGAAGAAAATGCTAATGATTAAGATTACATATCACATTAGATTTGGTATATTCCTTAAGAACCTATAAGCGATTCATCGGAAAGAATGGGGTTTTAGAGTCGTTAAAGAATAGTTAACTTTCATCCTATCTCTGTTTTCTAAAAAAATTGTTCTTTCCCTTTTTTTTAGCTCACAAAAGAAGTTCCAGGCTATGGCTATAACAACAAACTCATCTTGGCAATATCTGTGACTGTAGTAGTGATGATTTTGATCATAGTGTTCTGTCTCATTGAGGTAAGGACAACAATTAATTCCGATTCCCAGACTATATTCCTTCTTTACAGTAGATTCAGAACCCACAAACTGAAAATCAAAGCCACTTTCCCACCTATCACGACGTGATATCCCTCTTCAGTCTGGAGGACTGAGATATGCTTTGTCCTTTTATTGCAAAGTATATTCCAGGGATTTTAAAAGGAACCCCACTGCCGGGAGACATCTGTGGATTGTAACCAAGATAACAAGCCATTAGCTTGTTCTGAGACATTAGGTCTAAGAAGGCCACAGTTGACATGATAGTAAAATTTCTTCAACTCAAAAAAATGATGTCGATTCGATGCACTCACCAGTCATCCTCCTACTACCACTGATTTCTTTCCTCGTTGGCTAAAATGATGAGAGAGAAATAGTCTTCACCCTCATGGAGCTATCAGTCATCTTGGAAGAAAGGGCATGGCTTAGAGATAAAAGTGTCATCTTGTTGATTAATTAGATGTGCCTACAGCTCTCTCCTCCACTTCGCAAGGCATTGTGTAAACAGGTTCAGTTAAAACCCTGCAGCTAAAATCCTGCATCAGGCTACTCAGAGCGTGTCATAATTACAGTTGCCTATTCCTGGAGCTTGCCTGTTTACCTTTTATTCAATTATGTATGAATTGAATATATATTCAATATATTTATTCAAATATACATATGCTTATTATATATCTATATCTATATCTATCTATCTATATATATCTATATCTATATCTATATTGCCATCTGTCATGGCAACCCTCCATTTCAGCCAAAGCAGCCCCTCACCATCCCCTAGTCAGACCATGCCCATTCCTACTTTTGTTGGTGACTTTGCCCACTTGAAATTCCTTTATTTCACTCTGCTGGTGGAAGTCCCGTGAGCCTTCAAAAGCCAACTCGAGTTCATCTTTCTTCACAAAGCCTTCCCCGAATACTGTAATACTCCTGGACCTAGTCCTTCTGTGAGATTGTCACCATTTCTTAGGGTCTGCAGTGACGCATTCCCCTCCCCTGATAACAAAAATATGCTAAACAGTTTGTTAAAAGGCAGCTCCTCAAGAGAGAAATATCAGGGTCATGGATCAGAGCAGAGATATGTAAGGCTTCCTGGTCTATCAGACTTGAGTAAAACCTGACTGGATGTATTAACTGCTAAGGAGAAACATGTCTGTCTTCTGGAGGGTTGGTCAGTAGTAAAAGCATAGAAATGGTGAGGAAGAGACCAACATGGGCAGTGCCCACCTAGCCTTGCCTAAGAGTAGAGATGGCACCTCAGGCAGCAGATGAGAGTCAGGCCCACCAGCCGGGCTGTGCCCGCGGGGCAGATGGATGGATCTAGCTACCTCCGTCCTTTCCATGAAACACTGGATTCAGCTAATTACTTTTCTTCCACTTCTCTTCTCACCAAATAGCCTTCTGATTATACTTCAGTGTGCCACAGAGGCCTGTCTCCACAGGAGACAGGAGTCCCAATCATGTGGACACAGATGCCCTATCTGTGGAATGGGTGGAATGGATGTTTTCCTTATTGTCAAGTCATGACCTGACATTCTGATTTTGATCAATCCTGTGACATTGGTAAGGTGATATTGCCTCCATGCAGAAAGAAGTGCGTTCTCTCTTGATGAGATCAGAGTCTGATTTCTCAGCCTAAGAGCCTAGGAACTAGCGTGGGGTCAACTTACCATGACCTCTGGGAAGAGAAATCATTGGCCATTGTCCAGTCAGTACTCTGCATCTTGAGGTGGCCTGCAGCCTTTTGCTTTTGGGAAGTTCTATAAACTCCTATTGCTGTTTTAAATTCCTATGTGGTTTAACCTTGTGTTTATATTTTTTTATGTGGTTTCATTATTTCCTCTCCCTACTTAGATGATACACTTTTTGAGGTCAGAGACCATGCAGTTTTTTTCCTGTAGTGGACAATAATGATGTTCAAAGGAAGAGATGAGGCATTGTGTCAATTTCACAATGAGGAATAATGCAACGTAATATTTATGTGAAGTAGCCTACAGAGTCCAGCAATAGACAGATCCGTGGGTGACTAGGACTTTTAAAATGTTACCTTTTAGAGGCGCCTGGGTGGCTCAGTTGGTTAAGCGTCCTACTTTGGCTCAGGTCATAATTTCATGGTTCAGGAGTTCGAGCCCTGTGTTGGGCTCTGTGCTGACAGCTCAGAACCTGGAGCCTGCTCTGGATTCTGTGTGTGTGTCTCTCTCTCTTTGCCCCTCTCTCACTCTTACCCTCTCTCTCTGTCGCTCTCAAAAATAAATAAATAAACATTGAAATGTTACCTTTTAGTATTCAAATCAGTGGAAGAAAATAAATAAATGGTAATAGAACAACTGCTTAATTATTTGGGAGGAAAATAACAACAGATCCCTATTTCTCACCTTAAAAAAACATATTTCAGTACATGTAAAAAAAGAGAAACAGGAACCCATCAAAGTGCTAGAAGAAAACAGAATCAATACTTTTATAATCTTGTGGTGAGAAAAAGCTTTGTGACCTGATACCACATGCAGAAACATTTGATAGATTTGATCGTCTTGTCTGATTTCTGCTTGGAATAAACCAGACATCTGATTTAATCCCCACAGTCCTGTGAGGATGATATCACCATCCTTCTTTCCTACATAGAAGGGGATCAGCTTAAGGCCCCTGTGGCAAAACCCAAAGCAGAACCCAGCTGTGCCTGCAGTCAGCCTGTGCTCCTATCCCACTGTTCCGTCTCCTTCACGATAAAAACACTGACAAATATTTGAAACATTGAAATTCAGTGAAAGCCCTTGAAAGGATTAATATATTTCATATGAAGAGAGTTTTATAAATCAACAGGAAGAGGACAAACAATCCAGGGGATCAAGGGGGCAAGGACTACGATGAACAGGGGGTGTGGACAGTCCGTCACCATATCTGCCTCATGGCTTATGGGACATGGGCCTCGTTAACAAGGCCTTTTCGCCTCATGGTATAAAAATAGTCTCTGATATTTTCTTCTGTACTCTTATAATATTTGTTGTGATTTATTTATTTTTAATCTGTATGGAATCTGTCTGGTGTTTTGGTACGGTCGAGGTAGGGGATCTAACTTTTTTCCCTTGCATAAAGATCCAGTTACTTTAAAATCTTTTATTGAATGGTTCATTCTTTCTTCATGGATCCAAAATACTAGTGTTATCTGGACTCTATTCTATCAACCTGGTTTTCTTTTCCTGTATCAGTATCACGCTACATACTTAACTGCAGTTGCTCTGTAAGAACGTATTTTAACGTCTGCTCTGTGATCTTCTTCATCCATTTTGTAGCTATGCTTGCACATTTTCTCTACCAAATGTCAGCTGGCCAGTTTTTGTTTGAAAAACTGTCTTGGGATTTGAATGGGATTGCCCCGAATTTGTAGGTTAATTTGAAGGGAACTGACATCTTTACACTATTCTCGGAAAATAGTGTCTCACATCACGTATTCGTTTCTTCTTAATGTCCTTCAGAAGAGCTTTAGTGTTTTCATCTCATAGGTCTTACCCATTCTTTGCTAAGTTTATTCCTAGGTACTTTATGCCTTTTTATTGATAATTGTAAATGGGATAATTCTTCCGTCTTTTGATTAATTATTTATGGAACATAGGAAAGTCATTGAGGTTTACATGTTGATCTCTTGATTTTATATATATCTAGCCATCTTGCTGAATTCTCATGTTTCTTCCAACAAAATTTTAGTTGATTCTCTTGGGCCTTTTAGTTTGTCTGTAATTTCATATGCAAATATGTCTTAGTTCTTCCTTTCCACGACTCCATTTTTCCCCAGTGCATCAGTTAGGACCTCCTCAACACCAATGAATAGCAGCAGTGATAACAGACATCCTACTCTTGTCCTTGATTTTAAAACAGTGCTGCTGTTTAGGTTTCTGGTAGACACTTTTCTTTTCCTCCTCCCAAGAATTTTTATTAGGAATTACCTGTTGAATGTTATCTGAGGCAGTCAGTAAAATGTATTACCAGCTGCACGCGAGTTAGGTGTTATTGAAGAGTCAAAGGACTATTCAACAAATTCCTGTCCTAGGAAAAGTTATCATCTCACTGGGTAGATAAGACCTAAAATGCAAAGGAATGAATAAAGATGTGGAGGGAGTGGTTATTGTGATGGGTAACTGTGATCATGTTTTCTTCCAAAACAGATTTATTCTCATAGAACAGCAGCCAAGGAAGGTAAAGAAGGAAGCTCAAGGTAAATATTAGTCTGGCAATCGTTAAAGTAGAATTTTAGAACTAGATTTTCAAACTCATCTATTTCAATCCCCTTGTTTTACAGCCAGGAAATCACCAAAGGCAGAAAGAATACATATTTGGCCTAATGCTTTGCCTGGATCCAGCAAAGTTAGCTGCCCAGCCAAACCCGAGTTAGAATGGGACTGGCACAGAGCACCTGCTCACTAGACCTTTAAAGAAAGATCGTGGGGGGACGGGGGTGGAAATGTTCAGACCCGTTCCCGCTGGCGGTGGGCATCAGGCCTGGCCACAGACCTTCTCAGAGGCTCTGGAGAAGGGATAGGGAGGGCCAAAAGTCGTGGGGTGAAGGGGCTAGTCTTCAAGCATGATGGAAGGTAGAATACATGAGTCCCTCCCGTAAAGTAGGGGGAAAACTTCCTTCTTCCTCCTTCTGGTTTTCGAGGCCCCGCTCTCCATTCCCTTTATCCAGACCCAATAGAATTTGAACTGGGAGAGACCTTAGATAATCATTTATCTCTTCCTTTTATAATAATGAGATGGAGAAGGAGAAAAGGAAGATATCTTGCCGGACGGTTGTATCACTAGTACCACTAGAACCAGAAAGAAGATGGTTCCTTTCCAGTTGGGCACGTCTCTGACTACACTGTTCTTGGGCTGTGAACTGCATTTTATGTCACAACTCAGTGCACACATACCGTATAGACATAAGTACCTTCTAAAACAAACTTACCATACACTCTGATTCTTTCTGTTCTGTTTTTTTTAAGTTTATTATTTATTTGGGGGGGAGGGTGGAGCAGAGAGAGAGAGAGAGAGAGAGAGAGAGAGAGAGAGAATCCCAAGCAGGTTCTACACTATCAGCACAGAGCCAGACACAGGGCTCGATGTCACAATCTGTGAGATCATCACTTGAGGCAAAATCGAGACTTGGGCTGCTCACCTGACTGAGCCACCCAGGTACCCCCTATTCCATTTGTATTCAAAAAGAGTATTTTGTGTTTTAGCGCTAGCCGTGTGTTTTCAGGTGATTTCACGACTCACTCACTCATCTGCCTGCAGTGTGAAAGTCAGTGAGCTAGATAACTGCTGGTTGGACTCAGGCATTCACTCGGTGCGATTCATCTTGTAAGGTAAAGCAGCTAGGAAAATAGAAACACCTCCCCACCCGCCAGCAAATGATGCCTGTGAGGCTAAGCCTGGCGGGGACTGATGTAAAATGCTTCTGGAGAGAGTTAGGTGCTTCTGCCGTGTGGTCACCCAGTTTGTTGACTGCACAAGGGCACTTGGCCAAGGGCCAGAAGGTGAGCAGGGTGAAAATCCTGCCTATACTTCATGTCAAGTTACATACAAAGGTCTCCCAGGGACACTGTGGGGCCATTATGGACAGACACAGGAAAATTCTGAAAGCCCAGCATGTATGGAATTATTTCTGAGATCCCAGGTCTGTGTTGATTTTGCTTGCTAATAAGACTGGAGAAATACATTGTGAGAGGCATGGAAAATGGTACGAATCACTAATTGTCTGTGTGTGTGTGTTTCCTTCAAGGGGCTTCTTTGGATCTCTGCTGCGTAAGAGATGCTCAGAGGAAAGTGACAATCAGGTAAATCTGAGGAGGATAAAGTACCGTGGCTGGAGAAGGCAGGGGAAACAGACCTAACGTTGTCCTTTCTGTTTTCTAGGAGGGCTTTTTCTGGAGAAGGCAGCCACTTTGGCTTAGGGACATGTACAGACCCCTCAATGCCACACGCAAGAAAAACATGGCACAGAAGCTACACGACAAGGATTCTTCTGATGAAGATGAGATTTTCAAGATGGAACTAGGGTACGTGATTGGGGAAGATTTTCTCTAAAACGAGGAAATTATGAAGAGTTGAATTGTTCCTTTCGAGAGTCAAAGCCTTGGCATTCTTCTCCTTTTCCCAGGGAGGCTGGCAAAGCCACAGCAGAGAAGACTCGGACCACAGATTCCACTACTGAAGAGCTGGGTGACGAGAGTGAGACAGCATGTGAGATTGTCACAGAGTGAACGCCGTCCTGCCTCAGGCCACCTACAAAGTTTACTTTCCGATACTGGCTTCTCAGCATTGCTTATAAAATACTTGTTTTTCTCATATTAAAATGTATAAATCCATAACCAATTCTAGCCACGTGGTAAGGAATTAAAACGTAAACGGTTAAATATTTATCTACAGACAACAGGGGCCACAGGCGAGAGAAGCAGGACTGAAGCCAGAGTCCCTCGTGGTAGCCAGTATTTCCACAAGACACAGTATGGGCAAAGTAGGGTGAACGGGGCATCTTTCCGTCATTTCCCTGATACGGTCAGTCTCTGGAAACTGGAAAACGTATCTTCAAGGGGCTTAGACTATTAAGTTAATTAACAGCCTATTCTGGTGCTCTCTCCCCTGGCTCACCAAATACCAGTTATTCACAACGCGCTTGACCCCCTGCCCATAGAGGATCATCTCTCTCTGGCCCCTCTGTGAGGTCTTTGGGGTTGCCAGAATATTTGGATCGCTGAGCCGACCTCCACTGTAGGGCTGAGGCCTGTCTTTCTTCCCAAGAGCTCAAACTCAGACACAAAATGTGTAGTTGGAAGTAGGGTGTTCCTCAACCTTACAAGCTAGTAGATAATTCCCATTGGGTTTTTTTGTTTGTTTTCTTTAAAAAAAAAAAAAAAAAAAAGTCCCCACCCTCAGAGAGCTAGCAGGGAGATGCTGGAGGGTTAAAGAATGTGTGAGAGCAGTAATTACCCAGGACTGCCCTGCTCAGGCCTTTATTTCAGAAAACTTATTGGTGGGGGCACTTACTGTTCACCTGTACCCCACTAGCCTCTGCTGACCCCACTGAGGGTCGGATGCGTGCGGCTGGGCTCTCTCCAGTTCAGCCCAGCACCACACCTACCACTGCTTTCCTACCCAGCTCAGATCAGGGCTGCACGATTCCAAGAGATAATGCAGCACAACGTGCAGAAGACGCAAACATCCCTCCACTTCTGCAGAGGAGGGCGTTAACCAGTCACATTTAGGATGTTGGGAGGAGTCGGGGTGCCTGGGTGGCTCAGTCCAGTGAGCATCCGACTTTGGCTCAGGTCGTGACCTCATGGTGTGGGAGTTTGAGCCCTGCATTGGGCTCTCTGCTGTCAGCACAGAGCCCACTTCAGATCCTCTGTCTCCCTTTCTCTCTGTCCCTCCCCCCAGCTCACACACTGTCTCTCAAAAATAGATAAACATTAAAAATAATGAAGTCATCTATGCTTTCTGAGTACATGAATGACAGGTTTTAGAAAAAGGACGTCAGAGTCAAAATACAGTAGTGAATAAAAGAAATCCTGAATTAACAAGGTTTGATAATCTCTTTTCTTAATGTCTGTTTATTTTGAAAGAGAGCAAGGGGGGAGGGGCAGAGAGAGAGGGAGAGAAAGAGTCCCAAGCGGGCTGTGTGCTCAGTGTGGAACCCGATGCGAGGGACTCGATCTTACGACCGTGAGATCACAGCCTGAGCTGAAGTCAAGAGTCGGATGCTTAACCGACTGAGCCGCCCAGGCGCCCCTGACAATCTCTTTAAATGCCCCCAAATAAATGCTGGTGGCTTAGCGATAGGTGATGGAATATGGCACCAACCGCTGGCCACCAACAGAGTCCCCCGAGGGGACAGTAGGACTGGGGCACAGCCCAGCAGGTTTGGCAGGGTTGGTAGGAACGGTTCCAAGCGGGGTGATTGGCCCATCAGTGCCTCTTCGGCTTTATTAGTTTGCTGCTGCTGGGCAAGGACACCTGTTCTCCTGGTGCCTGCTCCCGTTCCCCCAGCGTTTTAGTGAGAACGGCCACCAAGTGTCTGTCTCTGTGTGGTGACTTCAGTGAGCCAACAAATAACTGTGTTGAAAGCACAAGACTAGAGAGTAACAGTAATCGGAAGCGGCAGCAGCACCTAGTTTACTATTTGCTTACTTGGTGTCAAGGCCTGGGTTGGGTGTTTTGCAGTCTTAATTTAGCCCAACAGTCCGTGAAAACATACTTTATTATCCCCATCTGGCAGATAAGGGGACAGGGCTTAAAGGATGTAGGTACCCTGTTCAGGTGCCCAAGGCCGCAAATCCAAAACTGCCAGGTAGGGGTTTAATCCAGGCCTGTTAACTCCAAAGCCTGCTGACGGTTATACTGCCCTGCTGCAGGGTGCAGGGGTACAGAGACGTCTAAGCCATGGTTACCATCAAAGAATCAATAATTATAACGATGAGGATGGTGGCCGCTACTGTTTGTTGAGCACCTGCTTTGAGCCAGGCGCAGTACTAGGCCCTTTAGTCACTCTTAGGTCACAAGGGCAGAAACTCCTCATGCCAGCTCAAACTCCTTCATGAGCTGGGTGGAGCGGGGGCCGGTGGTGACTTTTTGAAGAAGAGAGGTGGACACAGAGACAGAGCTGACGAGAAACCAAGAAGACCCATCTGTGCATAGTTGGGCTTCCCGAAGTGTGGGCCGGGATTCCAGGCAACTCCATTCTCCTATTTTGGAATATTTCCATTAGCTCAAATGTGGTTCATAAAGTGAAGCTTAGAAAATGTTGTTTCTATAACACGACCTCAAATTTGCACAATACTTATCAGTCTCAAATGCTACCTTGCCGTATTTCTTTTAATTTTTTTAATGTTTATTTTTGAGAGAGAGGGAGAGAGAGAGACAGAGCATGCGGGCAGAGAGAGAGGGAGACACAGAATATGAAGCAGGCTCCAGGCTCTGAGCTGTCAGCACAGAGCCCGATGCGGGTCTCGAACCCATGAACCAACCACGAGATTATGACCCTCTCTGCCACCCCTCCACTCGCACTCTATGTCTCTGTCTCTTTCTCTCTCCAAAATAAACATTTAAAAAAATTTTTTAAAAACAACAATAAACATTTATTCCTCAAAAAACATCTTTTTTAATGTTTATTTTGAAGAGAGAACAAGAGAGAGAGGGAGACACAGAATCTGAAGCAGGCTCCAGGCTCTGAGCTGTCAGCACAGAGCCCAATGCGGGGCCCGAAGCCATGAATGGTGAGACCATGACCTGAGCCAAAGTCAGACGCTCAACCAACTGAGCCACCCAGGCGCAATACCCATCCCCAACCCTCCCCTCCCTCCCACCCCCCATCAACCCTCAGTTTTGTGAACATATTTTAAAACTACCATAGCCAGGAAAACAAACCATTCTAGATATTTCAAACACACACACACACACAAAGGTCATACAAGCAATTGGTGCTCACCACTGGTGGGGCTCGCGGTGGTGAAGGTCAGGGCCAGGGGGGAATCGCACCACTAGCTCTCAGGTTACTTTACCACAGTTGCTCTCCATAGATTCAAAGCTGCTGCTGCCACTCGGTCAGGAAACTTCGGGAAGCCGCTGCCGGGGTCACTACAGCCCCATGGCCCCAAGCCTGACTGGTGGGGAGTATGGACTCCAACATTCGGCCCGCATGTCTGCTGCTACAGAGGAGAAAAGCATGGCTTCCACCTCCTTCCACCTCCGCCTTCCAAATTTCACACAGGTACGCTTTATTGGCACAATTCTGCTGTCGAGGGAATCTGTCAACGATGGTTCGTGGGTTTCCAGGACCTGCAAAGAAGGGGCTAGAAATGGGTGTCAAGAGCCAACCAACATCATCCAGCAAACCCCTCCTGATGGGTGGGTGTTCAAAGGCTTTGTAAAAGGGGGGTGGTGTCCACGTGGAGTAACCTGGTGGTCGTGTTCCTAAGTCAGAAACCCTGAAAGGTGTCATTCTAGCTGGGCAGCAGGTGAGGCGCTAGATGCTGACGACATACACTCAACCCCAGAGGTGACTGGAGAAGCGCCTGGCGTTGATTCTTAGTTTCATCTCTGGAACGTTCTCACTGGAATTAAAGCTGGATGGACTATTGGCAATGCAGTATCTGAGAAAACATAGCCCCCATTCAAAAGGGCTGCCAGAGAAAAGATCTCCACAGGGAAACATGATTTCTCAAAATACAGCCTTTGGACCTCTATACGCAAACATCCCTGGGATGCTTACTTAAAAAGCTGATCCTGAAAATAATTTAATTTCAAAGGCTGTTGGGGCACCTGGGTGGTTCAGTCAGTTGAGCGACCGACTTCGGCTCAGGTCATGATCTCACGGTTCTTGGGTTTGAGCCCCACGTCGGGCTCTGTGCTGACAGCGCGGAGCCTGGAGCCCGCTTTGGAGTCTGTGTCTAACTCGCTCTCTGCCCCTCCCCCACCCCCCTGCTTGCACCCTGCCTCTCTCTCAAAAATAAATATTAAAAATAAAAAAATTAAAAGGCTGATCCTGCACACCTCCCCTGATGAAAACAAACAAAAGCAGACACTACTTAAAGTAATCCAGACAGATTTCAGTCAGTAACATAGTATTGCAGTGCCGTAGGGGAAAGGGTTCATCGTGAGCAGGCACCCGACTGGGATTATTACAGAGGTGATGGGGTATTTCACAGGGAGAATGAGGGACTAGGGAAGGGAATGAGTGGGGGGCTCTATGATCAGAAGTGAAAGATGACAAAAAGCAGGAAGGCGACGCTGGCCCATATGAGACCCATCTGGCTTTGCTGACACTTCTCAAAGTTAAGCTCCTGCCCTCTCACAGAAGCTGGGAGACAGGGGCCCGATCTTCAGGCATTGGCTGGACTCAGCAGCCAATCCTTTAGACAGCCAGGAGTTTTGCAGGCAGGCACTTTAAGGGAGGCTAGGGTCCTACTAGGGATGCGGCCACGAGCTGCCAGCAACCACGTCCGTGTTTGTTCGCCTTCACAGGCCAAGCAAGGTCGAATCAAGAAGAGGGCTCGGAGGAGCCTGGCGAGCATTTGGAGAAAGAATCTGTCACCCTCCGAACCCACATGCCCACCCCTCCTGAGCCCATCCCCCAAACAGAGGGACCACTTTGACAGGCCTTTTTATGCTCACCAAACGACTGAAGTAGGACAAGGCGGACGGGGAGGTGGGGGAAGCAGAGGTTCTCCGGCTTCTTCAGGGCTGGAGGTCGGCAGGGATTTGGGGGTGGGAGACGAAGGGCAGAGCAGATTGAGGATGACCAGGAGGCTCAACTGGATTCTTAACCTGGGAGTCCCGACTGGTGGTCATGCTGGCCGGCTCCTGCCCCCACGGAGGTCAGGGCCTCTCAGTCCTGAGGACCACCAGGCACGACCAGCTCTGGCTCCTGTGGTCCGTGGTGGGGGTATGTTGTTGAGACCTGGGGGATGGCGTGGAGCACCAGCTGGGGGGCGGGAGCACACTCATTCAAGAAGAAGAAAAGTCCCGAGGCCCAGAGCAGAGGCAGGAATGGTGCTTAGGCTGCGTGTGTTTCCAGGGCAGCGGCAGAGAGCGGTCTGGCGCCACACTGTGGAGGAAATGAAGATTTCAACGGTACAAAGGCCTCGTCTGGATGAGGGCTACACCCCAGGGTGGTAGAGCAGGAAAACAGAAGGAGCCTGGCTCCCTGACATAAGAGCCACCGAACCAGCCCCAGATCCAGTACTTAACCGGATTATCATATGAGAGATCAAGAAGCTGCTTCTTAAAAAAATTTCTTTTCAATGTTTACTTATTTTTGAGAGACAGAGACAGAGCATGAGCAGGGGAGGGGCAGAGAGAGAGGGAGACACAGAACGTGAAGCAGGCTCCAGGCTCTGAGCCGTCCGCACACATCCCGACGTGGGGCTCGAACCCATGAACGGCAAGATCGTGACCTGAGCCAAAGTCAGACACCTGACCGACTGAGCCACCCGGGTGCCCCCAAGAAGCTGTTTTTTAATTTAACCCACTGTTGGGGCGCCTGGGTGGCTCAGTCGGTTAGGTGTCCGACTTCGGCTCAGGTCAGGATCTCACCGTTCGTGGGTTCAAGCCCCACATCGGGCTCTGTGCTGACGGCTCGGAGCCTGGAGCCCGCTTCAGACTTTGTGTCTCCCTCTGCCCTTCCCCCACTCAATCTCTGTCTCTGTCTCAAAAATAAATAAACATTTAAAAACAAAGGAATTAAAGGGCGCCTGGGTGGCTCAGTCGGTTAAGCATCCAACTTCAGCTCAGGTCACGATCTCGGGGTTCGTGAGTTTGAGTCCCACATCGGGTTCTGTGCTGTCAGCCTGTCAGCACAGAGCCCGCTTTGGATCCTCTGCCCCACTCTCTCTGCCCCTCCCCCGCTTGCACTCTCCCCCCCGCCCCCCGAAAAAAAGGATTAAAAAAAAAGAATTAAAAAAAATCACTTAACCACTGTTGTGTTGGGTCTCTACTGCAGCAGCTGAACCTGTACGTAACCTGATAACGGAGGGAATCCATGTATCTGTTATCTTTTGCCACAACAGTGCTAACTAATAGACCATCCTCAAAACTCAGAGGAGGCTGGGAAACCGATTCTCACAGGTTGGCCGTTACCGCTGTACTTTAATGCCCTGCTGGCTGGATCGGCGCTGCTTCTCACTGCTGGTCTTTTCTCCCTGTGTTGCTGCCGGGACCCAGGCTGAAGAGGCAGCGGCTACCCAAGAGAAGCGTAAGAGAGCAAGCAAAAGAGCCATCGGGCCTCTTCGAGCCTAAGCACGGAACCAGCCCCAAGCCCCAAGCCAGGGGATGGGAAAGTACACTGTGGCCACGAGGAGACACAGCAGGAGCGGGGATGCGGGGAGGGCCCATAATTCTCTCTCCCAGAATGTGACAGAGTCCTGGGTCAGAGGCTACAACACGGTGGCCCTGCTCTTCTAGGCGTCACCTACGAATGGCGCAGAGTGAAAGACAGCGTCCGTCCATGTGAAGACTCAACCGCAGTTTCTCTATTAGGTCAGGAGCCCTGACAAGACAAGAATCACATCTCCTTCCTCTTCCCAACGCCTAGGGCCAGGCCCTGCCCTCAGGGCTGACTCAGGGAGATTACTGTGGGTGAATCTGAGACCATTTCTTCACTCTCTGCGTAGGATTCCTTATGTGATACAGACTGACCTCCTAAAGGTCAGCACACAGTGCTAGGGGTTTGCCCGCAAAGCTGCAAAGGGACTGTGCCATTGGGAACTGAGAATGTGTACCGAGGTCTGTCTACACCGCATCCTGGATCCACTGCCTGCCAGAGGGACCTCCAGAAGAAAGGACTTCCACAAGTTAAATATCGCAGACTTCACACTCCAAAGGAGAACCGTTTGAAGAGAGCCATGGTTAACCCTGAGGAATGCCACCATCACCACAGAATTCCAGGCACCGGGCATGTGGGTAGAAAGCATATTTTAGGGCAGTGACTCATGGTAAGTCGTTTCCTCCAGTCCCTAAAACGGGCTATTCAATGTCAAGCTGTCTCAGGCTCAGGCTGATAACAGGGCAGCCATAGGGGACCTAGTGGGAGCTGCGTTGTCACGGTCCAAGTCTGTACGCACCGCTTGTAAAATAACCTGCCCAAGTTCACAAAGACAGGATATCAGTCGCCGCTCTTTATGCTCCCAGTGAAAGAAATCCAACTAAAAATATGCTTAAGCCAAAAATGTCATACGGTGTATCGGCTCACATAACCGGGAAGCCTAAGATCTTCAAGCTGGCCGCATCTAGCGCTCAAACGTCATTCTCTCCCCAACTATCCCTCAGTTGTGCTTTCCTCCATGACGGCTTCAGGCTTCAGGATGGATGCCCCAAGACTGCAAAGATAGTCGTTAGTAACTCCAACTCTCCACTGAGGTTGAGCAAGCCTCATAAAGGAAAGCCAGTCTTCAAAAAGCCTCTGATTGGTCTGCTTGGACCCTGTATCTGGCAGGAGGAGACCCTGATTGGCCAGCCATGGTCAGCGTGCACCTGCAAGGTGGGCCTTAAACCAGTACTTAAGTCTCTGCTAGGGCACAGGAACTGAATAGAAAGTCAAGAGAGGGGGTTGTCTCACGGCAAGTTGAGGGGGCGAGGTGACAAATGGAAGACCAGACATTGAGGCTAGATTGAACTAACCCTAAGCCTAAACTTTGAACAGGCTTTCACACGTTCATAGATGCTATTGTGAGTAAAACACAAATTCACTTAAGAGCAGGAGTGCCTTCATAGTAACTTTTGGTCTTTCTGTATTTTTTGTCCCAATTAATAGATATCGAAAGGATCCCTACGATCACGAGCAGGTCCGAAGACCATTCTATTTTTTAATATTAGAAAGGGATTCTTAACTGCAGATTAAGAGAGAGAGTAAAGAAAGCAAGAAGAGAAGGGAGCCAGGAAAACCCCAGCCCAGGAAGCAGCGAAGGAAGGTTCCAGGACAGCAGCGTATGACAGGTCAAGGAGGTAGCCGAGGGAAACGGCACTAACTGTCATGCCAGAGCACTGGAGCGGAGTGGAGGAGTGATCGTGGCGGGCAGCACAGAAAGAGAAGGAGAAGAAATTTAAACCCCGGGGGGTCAGGGGACAGAAACGAGTGCCATCGGACTACATGAGCAAGCTCTGCGGTGAACAATGCTTACCTAGTCACAATTCTGCAACCACTATCAATCATGGGGCAAGAGTGACAAAACTAAACCCCAAGAATGGAATGGGTGGGGGGGGTGTTAAAGACCTAACTCCTTGCCTGTGTTGCTAGGAAGTCCACAGATAGTGTCTAAAATGGATGAATCAGAGCACCTGGGTGGCTCAGTCGGTTGAGCGTCTGACGTCAGCTCAGGTCACGATTTCACGGTTCGTGGGTTCGAGCCCCGCATCGGACTTTGTGTTGACAGCGCAGAGCCTGCTTGGGATTCTCTCTCTCCTTCTCTCTCTTTCAAAAAAAAAAAAAAAAATTAAAAAACTCTTTTAAATGGAAGAATTAAGAGCTAGAAACACAAGATAGGTGGAGATAAGCACCAGAAGATCCAGCGAGAGGTAAGGAGGACCGAGGACTGGCGAGCTGGCCCAGGAGGGTGGGGATGGTCGAGGCAAGAAGCTGCTGCGGGTCATTCTGTTTCCTCACCACTTCATTTCGTACTATTTGAACTGTAAACTATGTGTGATAACATTTGGGAGGCTTAAAGAGTCCATTCTTTTGTCAACGGCACCTCAAAGCTGTATTTGTGTCCAACTTTATTGAGATAGAATTGACACATAATTTTTACGAACCCTTTAAATCCATTTTTTAAAGAGAGTGGGAAGAACCAGCTTCCTGCAACAGAAGCCATGAGAACATTACCTATTCCGGTTTCAAAAGAAATGGTGGCATTAGTTCTGCTTAGATGATTTCGGTCAGAGACCAAGTAAGCATACATCTGGGGTTCAAACAAGAGAGGCTCTCACTCCAGTGCTCAAAGACCAGTTAGAAAACGGAGATCTGACTGAACTGGGTAGGTACGAATTAGCCAAAAACTGTAACAATAATAATAATATTAATAATAATAATATTAGCTAGTTATCCTCAAGTGCTTACTTCAGACCAGAAACCGTCCTGAGGATATTATCTTATTTTAATCCTCGTGGCAACTTGATATTTTCCCCATTTTACAGATGAGGAACTGAGGCTCAGATAGTTTGGGGAACTTCCCGGAAGTCACACACTCTGGCCCCTCTGCCTGAGGCGGAGGGGCCTCAGCGTGTTGTGATTTACTTCTCTTTTCTAACCACCAATCAAACTTAGAAGTTTCTATCTCTGGTGCCATCTCGAGGGGCCTATGAAAAC